>NC_142936.1:6040755-6048255 GCF_046866305.1 Octopus bimaculoides
GGGGACGTAAACACACCAGCATCGGTTGTCAAGCGAGGGTCGTGGGGACAAACACACACACACACACACACACACACACACACACACATATATATGGAAAAAAAGTCAAGGTAGAAAATGCTAAAATGATTTTATAAAAAACATTTCAGTACCGGTTTCAGTCATTGAGACTTTTTCAACTGTAATCATGGAAAACCATTAAATTTTGGAAAAATTAAAGGAAAAGTTTTTTAAAAGAATATTTGCGTAGTATTCAAATACAAGGGACATTTTCTTTGTTTCTGCCTGTCTGTGTCTCTCTCTTTTACTCTTGTGGGTTCGAGGTCATTGTGAATTCTTGATAGAGAAGAAGAAGAATGCGGGAGTGCCATGATAGCAGTAGGATGTTAAATGGTCAAGTGCCCTGAAAGTGACTTGTTGTGGATGGTAGTCTCTATCTACCAAATCCACTCTCAAGGCTTTGGCTGGCCTGAAGCTATAGGAGAAGACACTTGCTGAAGGTGCCATGCAGTGGGATGAGAACCTGGAACCATGTGGTTGGTAAGCAAGCTACTTACCACACAACCACTCCTGCATCTATATGCTAACAAATTTTTTATTAGTGCTATGTAAAAGCACTTGTGCAGGTGCCGCATACAAAGAATCTATGCTGGTGCCACGTATAAAGCACTTGGTACACTCTGTGAAGTGGTTGGCATTAGGAAAGTACCCAATCATAGAAACCATCTCAAAGCAGACAGAAGAACTTGGTGCAGTTTTCCAGCTTCTGTCAAACCATCCAACACATGCCAGCATAGAAAACAGACATTAAATATTGATGATTATGATAATGGTGGAGTGCGTGTAATATGCCTGTGTGTCTTTTTGTGCCATCAAATACAGTAATATCAAAAGATGTGATCTTTCAAACAATCTTCTTAATCAAAGAAGTAAAAGAAAAAAATATTAAGTTTGAAGAATTAGCTTTCATCAATTTGAAATTTCAAAGATTAAATGGATTTTTGGGGAAGAATATACTTTTTAATTCTCGAAGTTGGAACCTGGGTATTTCTTCTTTATATCTTTTTTTTTTTGCAAGATACCATCATGACAGTTAAAATATAGATAAGATGTCTTGGCTCTCAGAACTCAAAGACAGAGTAGGAATGAGTACAGTGAAGAATTTTGACCAATATTTTAATAATTCTGTAGTTCACAGCCTTAGATCATTTTCTAGGTCTGTTATGGGTCCTAAGATTTATTAGGGCTGAAAAATCCAATCTGTTATATGACAAAGGTCACAATATTCTTACCTGGATAGGATGCTAGTCTGTCTTGGGGTTAACTTCCCAGTCATTGTTGGAATTCATTCACAGTTGAATGAACTGGAGCAATATGAAATGAAGGGTTTTGCTCAAGAACACAATCACTCCTTAGTCTGGGAATTGAAACAGCAATCTTACAATCATGAATGGTACACCCTAACCACTAGGCTGTTGACCACCATTTTGCTCATTCCCAGCAAGATCAAATCAAAAAGATTTTCACAGGAGTAAAGTAAATGAAACATTGTTGTTTAACGTCCGCTTTCCATTCTGGCATGGGTTGGATGGTTTGACTATGGGCTGGCAAGCCAGAAGGTTGCACTAGGCTTTAATTTTATCTGGCAAGGTTTCTACAGCTGGATGCCCTTCGTAACACCAACCACTCTGAGAGTGTAGTGGGTGCTTTTTACACACCAGCACAAGGGCCAGTCAGGCAGTACTGGCAATGACCACACCCGAATGGTGCTTTTTACATGCCACCGGCACAGAAACCAGTCAGGCCGTACTGGCAACAACCATGCTCGAATGATGGTGCTCTTTACGTGCCGCTTGCATGGGTCCAGTCAGACGGTACTGGCAACGACCATGCTCGAATGGTGCTTTGTATGTGCCATGTAGGATAGAAAAAAATAAAAAATGATAAAAATAAAAAGTTTTAATTTGCATTAATCTCTGCATTCAGTAAATTGTTTGTGCTTAATCTGGAAATAACAAAATCTAACATCAAAGATAAGAGATCAACTCTAAGGTAGCTTTTAATCCTTTTCTTGTCGTGTGTCTCACATGTGGTACCCAGGGCTTATTTCCCTGGATTCCATGCATCTTCTATGATACACATTCCCAATTTTTGTCAACCATCAGAATATCTTGGGACTTATGAAACAAAAGCTTAATATTATTCAGGGTGTATGAAACAAGGGCTCTCTAAAAGTCTAGAGACAAGTACGTGTGTGTGCGTGTGCATTCATGTGCATGTGTGTGTGCTTGTGCGTGTGTCTTTGTGCATGTGCATGCATGTGTGCATGAATGTGTGCATGTGTGTGTGCACACATGTGTTGTGTGTGTTTGTGCATGTATTTTATGTATGTATGTATATATATATATATATATATATATATATATATATATATATACATATATATATATATATATATATACATGTGTGCATGTGTGCCTTTGTGCATGTGTGTGTGTGTGTATTTATGTATATATATATATATATATATATATATATATATATATATACACACTTAAGTCATACACACATGCAGATACATTTACACACATAAATTTACTTATTCATATCTATGTATATATATGTGTGTGTGTGTGCATGCTTGTACACATACACTCGCATATAGATAGACAGATGGATACATACATACATACATGTGTGTGTGTAACTGTGTGTGTGCGTATGTGTGTGCATGTTTATGCCACACTATACATGTATACCCCTACACACACTGGCATATATACACAGTGCTATAAATCTGCAGCCAACATAGAGAGTGAACACAAGAAAAAAAAATGTATACATACAAAAGAAAGAAGGAAAGAAAGAAAGAAGGAAAGAAAGATGCAATCAAAGAAAGCAACAAAGAAAGGAGGAAAGAACGAAAGCAAGAAGTCCAATGAAGCCTGACTGAAGACTACAAGAGAATGGTTGCTAATTCATAGTTTGGTGCTTCTCTTGTTAGACAGGAAATTCTTGTGGAAAATTCTGTAATTGTTGTGAAGTGCTATCCTGTGTCTTTGACAATAATCTTAACTTGATTTCAGCTACGAAACTCCACTGTCCATCTTTTTCTGATGGCTTTTGCTGATTTGGTTTAGATCAAGAATGGAACGGAACAGTGGTGGCGGCAGCAGCAGCGGTGGTGGTGGTGGTGTGTGCTGGCATAGTTGTAATGTAATGGTATGTTCTTTGGTGGTAGTGGGTGGTGGTGGTGTTGGTGGTAGTGGGTGGTGGTGGTGGTGGTGTTGGTGGTAGTGATGGCTGTAGTAGTGGTGGTGGTGATTTTGGTGGTGGTGGCTGTGGTGGTGGTGGTGTTGGTGATAGTGATGGCTGTAGTAGTGGTTGCAGTGTTGTTGGTGGTGGCTGTGGTGTTGGTGGTAGTGGTGATTGTGACTGTAGCTGTGGATGTGGAGGTGGTGGTGTTGGTGGTAGTGATGGCTGTAGTAGTTGTGGTGGTGGCTGTGGTGATGGTGGCTGTGGTGGTGGTGGCTGTGGTGGTGGTGGTGTTGGTGGTAGTGGTGATGATTGTGGCTGTGGATGTGGAGGTGGTGTTGGTGGTGAGTGGGTGGTAGTTGTGGTGATTGTGGTGGAGGTGGTGGAATTAAGCTAGGGAAGTGGTGGCATCAGGAAAGGGAGGTGGTTGGAGTCAGTCATGGTGCCAGAGGAGAAGTAGCAGTGTAGAGAAAGGGTTGGGGAAGAGAGAGAGAGGGGGGGGGCAAAGTAAGAAAGGATGTCTAGGATGATAGAGAGAAAGAAGAAGGAAAGATACAGTGAGAAGAGAAAGTGAAAGTAAGATGTATATAAATATCTTTTTCTTTTTTCTTTCAGTCATTAGGCTGCAGCCATACTGGAGCACTGCGTTGAAGAGGTTTTGGTAGAATTAATTGATACCAGTACTTCTTTTTTTTTTTACTAAAGCTCGGTACAGAGTCTATCAATCCGTTTTGCCAAACTGCTAAGTTACAGGGACGTAAAGAAACCAACCCTGGCTGTCAGGTGGTGGCGGGAACCAAGATGCAAACCCCACCCCCATGCAAACATATATCATCATCATCATTGAAAAAGTAAAATAAAGACAAAGTTTCCTTCTTGACTCATGTTGACTCATAAGGGCCGGTTTCCAGGTTACCATGATGTATAAATTCTCCACCTGGACAAGACACTGATCCGTCACAGGGTTACTCATTCTGGATAGCTGAGTGGACTGGAGCAACGTGAAATGAACACAATACATCGCCCGGTCCAGGAGCAGAAACCACAGTCTTACGATCATGAGTCCAACACCCTAACCACTAAGCCATGTGCCTCCACACTAAAAGGAATGACTAGCCATAAAATGCTACCACAAAATGACCCACCCAACCCAAAGGATTTAGGATTCCATTATCTTGCTGGGAAGGAGTGAAAAGATGTTAGCAGAAAATTGTCAGATGCAGCTGAGAATGCAAGCCATTACATTTGGCATGAGAGAGAGAGAGAGTGGGGTGCAGTAAGAACAAGCATTCAGGATGACAGGAACATCTGGCCTGGAGTCACAAACATGATTCAGTGAAGCTTGTGTAGTTATTTTGGAGTTTTGTTGCCTATATTGGTGAGTAGCTCTGGTACTGCTGTAGAAAGGGCTGGAACATCTTCAGAGCTGCTATACTGCCTGATCAGACACTGGTTTCTGCATTTGGAGACAGAGTACAGCAGCGCTCTTAGCACAGAAGTCTTTACCCTGAATGTGTCTTTTCTGAGACAGATAAGGTTTGAGAGCAAAATTGCAGCTATTTCTAGCAAGTTGAACAACCACACAGTGGATCTTTTATCAGCTCAGGTGAATAGAAATAGTGAATAGTAATGATGATGACCGTAATGAAAGGGAAGATAATTGTGGTGAGGGAATTGGTGATGTTAGTACTGGCGAGGGTGTTCCTCAGTAGAGGTTTGTTGGCCAAAGAACCTCTGTATAAACGTCTCTTTTATCAGCTCTCATGCCAGATCTTCGACGCCACTGTTTGATGCGTAATCAACAGTTCCACAGACAAAGACAGGAGAGATTTGATGTTTGTCGTTTTTTTTTTTTAATCTTTTTTATATTTTTTCCACTTCCTGAAACTGAATACGAACAAATGAAGAAGAATTTCTTCAGAAATTCTGTCTGGTATATCATATATTCCTATATGTGTTAGTGTGTATATGAGTGTGTGTGTGTGTGTGTGTGTGTGTATGTATGAGCATGTGTGTGAATGTCTGTTTACATGTGTGCGGATAAAAATGCGATGGAGGAGAATAAAATAAGACATTTTTCTCCTTTATTTTTTTCATTCTTTCACACTTCACTATATATATATACATATATATATATATATATATATATATATATATATATATATATATATGGATATATATATATACACATACATATATAAATATACATATATATACTTATATACATATTTACATACATACATATATTCACACTTATATACACATCCATATATATATCTACATATATATACATATATACATACATATATATACACATATATATGTACATGCATATACACATATGTATATACATATATATATACATATATATATATACACATACATATATATACGTATATATAAATACATATATATACACATATATACATACATATATACACATACATATATACACATACATATATATGTATACATATATAAATACACACATATATAAATATATAGACATAAATATAAATAAATATATACAAATATATATATATATATATATATATATATATATATATATATACATATATATATAAATAAATACATGTATATACCCCCCCCCCCCACACACACATATATATATATATGTGCATACACACAGACAACAGGCTCACCATACATATAAATAAATATTGAATATATACATAGAAGCATGCATTTGTTATTTACAATAATTCTGCTTTATATCTAACCTAAAGCTTATAATAAGAAAAGCAACAGGTATATAGGCAATAAGAATCATAGTTGTTTCTAATTTTAGTAACAAGGCCAGCAATTCTGAGAGAAAGGTAAAAACAATTACATCAACCCTGGAAAAAGAGGAATGAGAAGAAAGAGAGAAAGGTAAGAACTCCAAGTTCTTCATCCTCTTTGCCTGGAGAAATCATAATTAACAGGTGCATGGATTAGTGGTTAGGGTGTCAGCATCATGATCATAAGAGTGTGGTTTCGATTCCTGGACCGGGTGACGCGTTGTGTTCTTGAGCAAAACACTTCATTTCATGTTGCTCCAGTCCACTCAGCTGGCAAAAATGTGTAATGCTGCAATGGACTGGCGTCCCGTCCAGGTGGGTGGGGGCAACACATTTGCCATAGAAACCGGAAAACCGGGCCCATGGGCCTGGCTAGGCTTTAAAAGGGTGCATAAAAAAAAAATACATAAGTAAGCACATAAATACCAAACAAGGTGGGAAAAAACAGTACTCGAATACTGTTGGTAGAATAATATAAGAGAATGGGGGACCCTTTGCAGCACAATCATGATAAATATGATATCTGCCCTCACTTATACTAGCATGACCAAAATGATAGCCACTACATCACTTATCCATCAACACCACCACTACCACCACCACCACCACCAAACCTTGTAATCTATTAAATCATCATCATCATCATCATCGTTTAACGTCCGTTTTCCATGCTGGCATGGGTTGGACAGTTCGACTGGGGTCTGGGAAGTCAGGAGGCTGCACCTGACTCCAGTCTGATCTGGCAATGTTTCTACTGCTGGATGCCCTTCCTAACACCAACCACTCCAAGAGTGTGGTTGGTGCTTTTTACGTGCCACTGGCACAGGGGCTAGGGAGGGGGGAGGGCTGGCATTGACCACAATCGGATGGTAATAAACAAATAAATTAGTAAATAATAAAATAAAATGAAATAGGATAAAATTCTTACTTTTTGAATACATCCAGAAAATGATGTTGAAATGTTGGCATATTTGGATGTTTCATCAAAGTTTTGATGTCCACCAATGTACAGGTCTTGCAGGAGTGTCAGCTGGGTATAGGCACCCTGGGACAAACCTTCTGCTCGTGGTTGATTGTCAACTTCCAAGATACCATCTCGTCCTGTACGTGACAGTTTCACGATGTGCCAGTTGCCCAGATTGACAGCGTGTGGACTCCTGAAATAGAAACAATGAATAAATGAACTTAAAAAAAAAATACAACCATCCGCACCCCACTCCAAAAAAAAAATACAACCATCCGCACCCCACTCCAAAAAAAAAAAAAAAAAACCAGGCAAAATTACTTGAAAATCAAAATTAATACAAATATTTATCTGATGGTAGAGACGAAGATGATGATGATGATGATGATGATGATGATAACATCGATGATGATGATTCTGAAGAGGAGATGAAGTTTGTATGATTTCTGCAGACACTCCAAGACAGCTTGCTGGTCAAGG
>NC_142936.1:6055755-6073255 GCF_046866305.1 Octopus bimaculoides
ACTCAGAATGTGACAACAGACGAAATACTGCTAAGCATTTCACCCGGCGTGCTAACGTTCTTGCTGCCTTCATCGCAAATGTCTTCTACTATAGCCTTGGACCAACCAATGCTTTGTCAGTGAATTTGGTTGATTAAATCCACGAGAAGCCTGACATGTGTGAGTGTTGGTGCATATACATATAATTGTTAACAAGGACAACAAATGTTAAGGCAAGGCAAACATCTCAAGTGATATACATTATTATAACACAAAAAATTTCAGCCTTACAGCCGTTTCTGGGATATCGTAGCATATTGCATATTCCGTCATTGGAGACAAATAAGGAAAATGAGAATGGTATAGATTAATGAAATGACGCCATAGAGGACAGGAGTAAAAGAATAAGGAGATGAAGATTTTTTTCTTCTGATGCTCTAATGACTCTTTTTATCCAAAATTCTTACACAACCATAGAACAGAAATTTGAGGAGTAGGGTATGTTTGATTAAATTAACGTGCAATACAGAATTGTGATATATTTTTACATCTCCAAATGGATGAAAGGCAGAACTAAAATAATCCTTCTTCGTCAATTATAATTCTATTCACATTCGGGATGCATTACTGGAATACAAATTGATACAAGCAGTTTAAGCCTATTGTGTTCAATTAATAAATTGTAATGCTTCTCTCTCTCTCTCTCTCTCTTACTCTCTGTCCCCCCTCTCTCTCTCTTTGTCCTTCACACTAACTCTCTCTCTTTGTATGTGAATATATCTTCTTCATGTGTGTGCATGTGTTCTGCCTCCAGTGTCCAATATGTACCGATGCCAAAACAGGCAGATCATTCATCCAGCCATGCCAAATCGTCAGCATCCAAGCAATCATACCCAAATGTCTCTTCTTTTGAGATGTAAAGATTATTGGTTTCAAATTTTTGGCACAAGGCCTGCAATTTCGAGGGGAGGTGTCAAGTCATTTACACCAATATCCCTGGTATTCAACTGGTGCTTATTTTATTGACCCCAAAAGGATCAAAGACAAAGTCAACCCCTAGCATAATTTGAACGACAGACGAAACACCTCTGAGCATTTTGCCCGGCACACTAACGATTCTGCCAGTTTTCCACCTTGAGCCGCAAGTATACTGAAAAAGGTATGGGGGAAGAAGGGAGAAGTTGAGTGAAAGAGAGAAACACACACACACACATATCACAAGTGTGGACAAACACACATACACACATGCACATGCACTCACACACACATACATACATACAATGGACATCTTTCAGTTTGAATTTACCAAATCATTTCACAAGGCTTTCATCGGCCTAAGGTCATAGAAGAAGACATACACCCAAGGTGTCACGCAGCAGGACTGAACCCAAAGCAACATGGTTGGGAAGTAAGCTTCTTCACCACAAAGCCATGCCTACACATAGTGATGATGATGATGATAAGACTGATGTTGTTTAACCCTAAGTCAGATCTGATAGAGCAGACTCAGCTGTTACCATCTCGACTCTTTGTTTAACTGGGACTAGACTGTCCAATGTTCCCTTCCATTTATAAGATAGAAGGTTGGATTCGAGGGAAACTTAGCTGCTATTTCCAGCTAGCCGAGCAGGGAAGCGTTTACGTTTGCTTAGCTCTAGTGATATTGGTTGTGTGTAGTAGCAGTGGTGGTGGTGGTGGTGAGGATGAAGACAATGAAGAAGAAGGGCATTTACATAACCCTCCAGCCCCCGCCCCCACCCACCACCCACTTTCTCCTCCACCAAACCACATGATATCTTCCATGATTCCACTAAAGCATCCTAGTCACAGCAACTCATTCTCACACATCTCTTCTCACTCAGAATTCCAAACCGAAGCTGGATTCTAAGGAGATTATAAACCAATAAATAAACAAATGAATACAAATAAAATAAAGAAAAAAAAAAAGAAAAAAAAAGAAAAAAACCCCATTGATTTTTATCACAAGTCTGCAACAATGACCTTTGCTGACCTTTGATGACTAACCTTGGCTAACCTGTATCCAGCATACTGAATTGTTGGTTCATAATAATGGTTAAGCCCATAGAATTGAAATCTCTAAGCTACTGTCACAATCAGCAACACTAACAATTTCATCACTTCCTACCATCACCACCACCACCACCAATACTGCCACCAACGGCACCACCATTATCAATACTGCCGCTGCCACCACCACCACCAGCATCGTTATCACCAACTTCGCCGCCACCACCAATATCACCCTCACTTCTTACACTCTTACACAATTGCCACGACTGCACTCAGATAATGGCACCACCGTTCTGACGATGGTTTCAATGTCTCTTGGTTTGAAATAATATCCTTTGTTAGTATTCCTGCTTGTCTGTCACATGCATAATTCTTCAGTTGCTAAGATTACAATTGATAACTCTTGTGTTTACCAGATTAGTGCAAATGGCAACGCCAAAGCAAAATAGCCAAGTGGATATTCTGGTGCAACCATCCACAATACCATCCATGCTCACTAGATGACAAACAACCGAATTAAGATGAAATAAAACAAAAAATTCATCATGATACACAGTGTAGTCATTAATTAAACACCTACACATCGTTATGCTTTTTTTAAAAACTTTTACTTTTTTATTTGCCTCAATCATTAGACTGTGGTCATGCTGGGGCATTGTCTCGAAGAGTTTTTAATCGGGCAAATTGATCCCCCAGCTCTTTTTGTCTTTTTTAAGCCTGGTACTTGTTCTATTATTTTCTTTTGTCAAACCACTATGTCATGGGAATGTAAACAAACCAGCACTGGTTATCAAGCGGTGGTGGGGAACAAACACCTACACAAAAACATACACAAATCATCATAAAATGATGATGATGATGATGATATATATGGGAGGTTCAATGACCTAGTGGTTAGGGCAGTGGACTCGCAGTTGGAGGATCGCAGTTTCGATTCCCAGACCAGGTGTTGTGCATGTTTATTGAGCGAAAACACCTAAAGCTCCATGAGGCTCCGGCAGGGGTGGGGGGTGGCGACCCCTGTTGTACTCTTTCGCCCCAACTTTCTCTCACTCTTTCTTCCTGTTTCTTGAGTGACGCTGCGATGGACTGGCGTCCCATTCAGCTGGGGGAGCACATACACCATAGAAACCGGGAAACCGGGCCCATGAAACTGGCTAGGCTTTAAAACGGGCACATAAATATATATATATATATATATATATAAATCAACTGGCTCCCGTACTGGTGGCATGTAACAAACAGTTTCTGAATGTCGTTGAAGCCAGTGACCCCTGACTGGCTCTCATGCCAGTGGCACATAAAAAGTACCATTAAAACGTGGTCGATGCCAGTGCTGCCTGACTGGCTCCTGTGTTGGTGGTACATAAAAAGCACCTGCTACACTCTCGGAGTGGTTGGCATTAGGAAGGACATCCAGCTGTAGAAACCTTGCCAGATCAGATTGGAGCCTGGTGCAGCCACCTAGATTGCCAGTCCTTAGTCAAACCGTCTAACCCATGCCAGCATGGAAACCGGACGTTAAACGATGATGATGATGATGATGATGATATATACAACAGGCTTTTTTCAGTTTCTGTCTACCAAATCCACTCACAAGGCTTTGGTTATCCTGAGGCTATAGTAGAAGACACTTGTCCAAGGTGCCATGCAGTGGGACTGAACCCAGAACCATGTGGTTGGGAAGCAAGTTTCTTACCACACAGTCATATCTGCACCTAATTATTACATCTATAATTTATCTAAACTGCATTATTTTTCTTGCAACTCCAGTTGTATGCAACTGTTATCTACAAATGGGAACTGTACACAACTTGCTTTTATATCTATTGTAGTAGTTTAATTGTCATGCCTATGGCTATCATTTGAATCAGTTCCATTGCATATATAACCAATTTAAATGCTGAAAAAACATGTTTTTTTACATGAAGATTGCAGTGGCATGAAGATCAGAAAGAAAAAAATAATCCGCTTTATATCTGCAATGTACTCTATGCCATTTGCTGAGCACTCTCTTCCTCTTTCATTAACAAACATTTGAATAAAAATGTTAAAATGGAATTTTTTCTGCTACATTACCAAGTTAAAGTCAGTTTTTTGTTTAACCTTTTTGATATGAACCCGCCTGAAACTGCCTCTGGCTCTGAGTACAAATGTCTTGTTTTCATAAGTTTTGAATTCAGATCTTCCACCAAACCTTAGTCACAATTTATATTCCCAACACTAGCTTAATGATAACTAAGTTATTTTACTAAATTGTTATATTTAAAATTAATTGAAAGAAACACAGAGCATCTCAAAATAAATACAGTAATTAAGGGGTTAAAATATATAATAGAGAAACAATTCTTAACCCTTTTGATACAAACCTGCCTAAAACCGTTTCTGCTTCTGTGGTACAAATGTCTTGTTTTCAAAAGTTTTGAATTAAAATCTTCCACCAAACTTTAGTCACAATTTATGTTCCTAACACTAGCTTAATGATAACTAAGTTATTTTACTAAATTCTTTGTTATATTTAAAATTAATTGAAAGAAACACAGAGCATCTCAACAGAAATATGGTAACAAAAGGGTTAAATGTCATCTTTTTATGCCAGAATAAGAAACTGACATTGCAAATGATATTAGTCAATCATACTGGTTTCAAATTCTGGCACAAGGCCAGCAATTTTGAAGGAGGAAAAAAGTCAATTATATCAACCCCAGCATGCAACTGGCACTCATTTTATCAATTGTAAAAGAATGAAAGGCAAAGTGGACCTTGATGGAATTTGAACCCAGAATGTAAAGACAGATGAAAAACCACTAAGAATTTTGTCTGGTGTGCTAACAATTCTGCCAATTTGTTGCCTTGATACTGGTCAATAAAAGTCAGAATGAAAAAATATAAAAAATAAAAAATCTAAAATGGAAATAGTAAAAAAAAAAAAACAAGTCTTAGTAGAATTTCTTTGCCTACCTGATAATAGCAGGACCTGTCCCAAGGTCAAAACGGAATTCAAGATGACCACCACTCATGGCTAGCATAAGGAAGTCTCCTTTACGATCTAAGGTGTAACCGTTGTAAAGAATTAGACCATCTAATGAGGTTGGTTTGACAATCATTTCAACTTCAGTGAAGGACAGTGTGCTTCGGTCAAGACCATGATATTTCAGGAAGGAATGACCATTGAAACTGGGAACATGCAAGCTTGACTCTGCAATGGAAGAAAAACAACACCACAATAATATAACAATGGTTTAAAGATTGTAATTGTTGTTAAGATAATTTGAGCAAATAATGGTAGCTGTTGGTTGGGAATAAAATAAAATTAATTCAGGCTTAGAACGAACCCCTACTATACCACAACACAAGATGAAGGACAAAGTAGGTGGTGGTGACGGGGTATGATAGTTGATTACTATATATGATGGCATTCAAGTTACCCTTATTATTAAAAAAATATTACCCTGGGTCTTATATTACATACTTTAACCCTTTAGCATTCAGATTACTCTTTCAAATATAATGCTTATTTGTATTATCTTAGACTAATCATGCTTTGGGACATCTATGATGTGGTTAGTCATTTTAGAATGGCATTATAGGGTAAGTGTGAAAAGCCAAATCTGATCAGTTTGAACATCAAACTTGTAGAATATTTAGATTAGAAGTGCTTTGTAAAAAGCATTGGTGATGGTGCCACATAAAAAGCATTGGTGATAGTGTCCCAAAAAGCAATGGTGTTGGTGCCTCATAAAAATCATCCAGTACACTCTGTAAAGTGGTTGGCTTTAGGAAGGACATCCAGTTGTAGTAACCAAGCTAAAGAAGACTATGGAACCTGGTGGGGCTCCTGGCCTTGCCAGCTCCTGTCAAACTATCCAACCCATGCCAACATGGAAAATATATGTTAAATGATGATGATGATGATGATCAGTTTAAATGCTGAAAGGTTAAATGCACTAAAACTAGTTTTTTTCCTGAATATGCTCTGTTGAAATTGGGGTGTACCTAATGTGTCCGTGTGTCTTTTAGGCCATCAAATATGATAAATGAACTTCCTTCAACCAGTTTTTGACTGCTACTTATCTGATTAATCTTGGAGACATTTCAAAACCGAATCTGGCCCAGGATATTTAAGCATAAAATATAAATGGAAATAACTAGACACATGAAGACACCTTGTCTGGCATTCTGGTCATTTTTGCCACTTCACAGCCTTTGGAGAATAATTAGAATGGCAACAACAACGTTAGCAACATTATCAGTGGAAAATGAAAATAAAATTAACGAACTTGAGAGACAAAAAAATAATGAAATAAGATAATAAGAACATAAGACAACAGTAATGAAGACAAAAAAAAATTATGATACTAACAACAACAGCAACAGCAACAACAAAAGCATTGACAACAGGAACAGTAATTGCAAGAATAATATCAATAACAACAATAATAATGATAACAGGTAACAAGTAAAACAATAATAACAACAGCAGTGGTGGTGGTGGCAGCGACGATGACATCATCATCATCAGTGGCAGTAACAACACCAACAACAACAAGAACTGTAGTAGCAAGGGTGAAACAAAGCCAGAGTCACAATAACACTAATATCAATTATTACCAGAAAAATGTGGGTTACGAGATTATATATGTGTTTTATTCAATTATTTTTAATGAGGATGTAAGGGGTAAGGAAAGAAAGGAGGGGCAGAGAAAGAAGAAGAACAAGAAGAAGAACAAGAAGTGAAAGAAGAAAGACAAGAAAATGAAGAAAGACAAGAAGAAGAAGAAGTAGAGGAAATAGAATGAGATTGGAGAAGAAACCTCGTTATGGTGATTAGGATAAGAAATATGGGAACAAAATTAGACAAAATGCAAGACCTAGAATTTTCAATAATTTAATAACAAAGGGTGAATGTGATTGTGTGAGGAGAGAAAGGATGAGAGCATCCTGGCACTCCATTGGTTGCTATAGTGAGGGTTCCAGTTGATCTGATTGAACAAAACAGCCTGCTCATGAAACTTATTGAAATTAATGTGAAAGTGGCTGAGTATTCCACAGACACATATACCCTTAATGTAGTTCTCAGGAAGATTCAGCATGATACAGAGTGTGACAATACTGGCCCCTTTTGTATTACAGGTACAACTCATTTTTGCCAGCTGGAGCAATGTAAAATGAAGCATCTTTATTCTGCATATAAGGCACATGGTTCAGCGGTTAGAGCATCGGGCTCACAATCATGAGGTAGTAAGTTCAATTTCTGGACCAGACTGCATGTTGTGTTCTTGAGCAAGACACTTTATTTCATGTTGGTCCAGTTCACTCAGCTGTAGAAATGAGTTGCAACATCACTGGTGCCAAGCTATATTGGCCCCTTTACCTTTCCCTTGACCACAGTCAAATAACCAAAACAAATAAGAAAATGAATATATATATATATATATATATATATATATATATATATATATATATATATGTGTATGTATATATTTGTGTGTCCATGTTAGTCCCCACCTGCATCGCTTGAGTCCTTTTGAAGTGTTGGGCCTCACGGAGGCAATGACCAAGACCTTTGGCATTATGTCATGCTTGAGAAGAAGACCCATCAAGCCAAGTAAAATTGCAATCGTGGCAGATACCGGTGTCACACAAATTGGCACTCGTGCCAGTGGCACATAAAACCATCCATTACACTCTCAGAGTGGTTAGCATTAGGAAGGGGATCCAGCCGTAGAAAACCATGCCAAATACGACTGGAGTCTGGTGCAGCCTTCCAGTGTGCCAGTCCTCAGTCAAACCGTCCAACCCATGTCAGCATGCATGACAGACGTTAAAGGATGATGATATGTGTGTGTGTCTCTCCCTCTCCCTTTGTATTTTTGCGTCTGTGTTTGTTCCCTACCATTGCTTGATAACCGGTGTTGGTGTCTTTACATCCCCATAACTTAGCAGTCTGGCAAAAACAACTGATAGAATAAGTACCAGGCTTGATAAAAAAAAAAGAAAAAATTTACTGGCTGCGATTAATTCGTCTTGAAATTCTTTGAAGTGGTGCTCCAGCATGGCCACAGTTCAATGCTTGAAACAGGTAAAAGATGAAAGCTAAACAAATTAAAAGAGGAGAGGAGACTTTGGATAAAGTAATCCTAGATACACACATCCCTGAAGCTTGATAAGGATGGTTAGTCCTGGAAGGTCTTTGATCATGAGTCTGCATGAATGGGGACGACTTGTGGGGCTATACAACAACAACAACAGCGACAACAACAACAATGGTATTAGCATATCATCACAGACAACAAAAACATCAAGACCAAACAAGAAAAACAGAAATTAAATTGGAAACAGATAAAATAACCTGAATCTGGTCTGACCTGGGGCTAAATAACAATAACAACAACAAAAACAATAATAAAACCAATAATAACAACACTGCTTTGAGATTTTGAGATAATGACGGTGGCTCTACATGGTTGGTTGAATTGCTAGAAATAGCAGGAAAAGTGTCCCTAAAATAACACTTTAATGTTTAAAACAAGCATAAATAAATAAATAAATGAATTAAAAAGGGAATTATTGGATAAAGTAGTCCTAGATACACAGATCTCTGAGAAATGGTAAGGATGGTTACTTGTGGAATTTCTTTGATCAGAAATCTGCTCAATCAGGAATGACCTGGTCCTAGCCGGAATTCTTGTGAACATAGGTCTGCTTGAACAGGGGTGACTTTTGGGGCTATACAGCAGCAGCAGAAGCAGCAGCAGTAGCAGCAACAACGATATCGATTTCTTACATTGGCACAAGGTCGCAAGAACGACGACAACAACAGCAACATTAGCATATCCGCACAGACAACAAAAACTATCAACAACAACAACAGCAACAGAAATTAAATTGGAAAGGAAAAAATAAGCCCATGGACAACAATGAAATAATTTATAAAATAAATTGGAAAAAAAAAACAACTCATGTGACAACAACAAAATAATTTATAAAATAATTTTTTTAATTAGATATTTTTTTATTAGTGTTGATCGTGATTTTTTTCTTGTTTGTAAATTAATTTCTATTGATCTTTTTGTTGTTGTTGTTGCAGTTACTGTAGTTTTTGAGTCAATTAGGAAGCAATCTACGTGGAGGCTCTGTTTGCTGGGAATAGCACCCCCAAGCTTCCTCAAATCACACTCTGACATGTTTTAAAGAAGGAAGGACACATTGGATAACATAGCACTGGATGTTGTTGTTGGCACTCCGTCGCTTATGACGTCGAGGGTTCCAGTTGACCTGATCAACGGAACAGCCTGCTCATGAAATTAACGTGCAAGTGGCTGAGCACCCCACAGACACGTGTACCCTTATCGTAGTTCTCGGGGAGATTCAGCGTGACACAGTGTGACAAGGCTGACCCTTTGAATTACAGGCACAACAGAAACAAGAAGTAAGAGTGAGAGAAAGTTGTGGTGAAAGAGTACAGCAGGGTTTGCCACCATCCCCTGCCGGTGCCTCGTGGAACTTTAGGTGTTTTCGCTCAATAAACACTCACAACGCCCGGTCTGGGAATCGAAACCGCGATCCTATGACTGCGAGTCCACTACCCTAACCACTGGGCCATTGCGCCTCCACAACACTGGATATAATACATATCAAAATCCAAGATATGGATGGGTGGCTAAATGAAAGATAGATAATTATATAGGCAGGTAGACTAACAGACTCATATACAGATAGACAGGCAGGTAGATAGACAGGTAGAAAAATAAACAGAGGGGGAAATATAAAGAAAGTAAAAATAAAGAAAGATTGGTGAATAGCTAAACCCTTTTTTGACTATGGACACCTTGGATACCTATTTTACTGAAATAGACCCTTATAACCATTTCATGTTTAAAGAATCTTATAATATTTTTGTAATTAAATATTATAATTAAATATTATTAGAAATTGTATTCAAAAATTATTAAAATATTTTGTGTATAACCAATTTATTGTGCATGGATTCTAACAAGCAAATCTTATGTGGACCTTTAAGGGATAGATAGATAGATAGATAGATAGATAGATAGATAGATAGATAGATAGATAGATAGATGGATACAAAGATGAATGCCAAAAATAAGCTGAAAGATAGATGGATGGATGGATATACAAGGAAGTAAAGAGATATACGTACAAATACACAGAAATAGACAGACAGACAGACGGAATGATAAATAGATAGGTGAGTGGAAGAAATGCTATTTTAATGGTAATTCTTCTGGATCAAAACTAACTTGGGAGACCAAACACTGCCACCACCACCAACAGCAATAACAACAACAACAACAAGAGGTGGCAAGTACTTACTTGTCTCACAGTTGCTGCCTACATATCCCAGGGGACACAGACAAATGTGGGTGTCAGCTGATTTTACTGCGCATTTCCCACTGTTCTCACACACAACAGCTGTACAGACATTGGAACTGCATTCCACTGGAAAGAAAAAGAAGAAAAGATTCATTATTATTATGATCACCACCACCACTACCACCACTACAACAATCATCATCACCATCATCACCGTCATCACGGTCATCATCATCATCGTCATCATTTATTTATTGTATTTGTTGGTATAAAAGATGCAGGAGTATATTAGACATGCTGCAATTAGAGCAATGCATATTTACAACGAAAATGGTTTTAATGTATTAAAGCTTTTGTGAAGCCCAACTGTGCATATAGGACCCAGTGTGGTTTTTTAGAAATGCATTTTTGGAAAAAATGTGTTGCTTATATGCCATCAAATATGGTACTTAAGCATTTCAATATTTTTTATATGAATTTCTTTTAAATAAAAGCTTTTAAATATAGATAAATATCTCTCTATGCCATTCTAGTTTTTTCTTGCAGTTTCATTTGTGTTTTCTTGCAATGCCTTGTAATGTTGAATTTGCTTTGGCTCCTGTGGCAAATGCATAAATTACTGGTTTCAAATTCTGGCACAATGCCAGCAATTTCGGAGGAATTGGAGTAAGTCGATTGCAGTCGACCCCAATACTCAACCAGTCCTTGTTTTACTGATCCCGAAAGGATGATAAACAAAGTCGACTTTGGTGGAATTTGAACACAGAACATAATGATGGACAAAATGCTGCGAAGCATTTTGCCCAGTGAAGTAAGGATTCTGGTAGCTCGCTACCTTAACAAATGTGCCTTTATGTTTTGAGTTCAAATCCTGCCGAGGTCCACTTTGCCTTTCATTCTTTCGGGGTTGATAAATTAAGTACCAGTTGCATACTGGTGTTGATCTAATCGACTGACCCCCACCTCCCCCAAAATTTCGGGCTTTGTGTCTAGAGTAAAAAAGAATATTTTTAAGGTGGTGAGCTGGCAGAAACATTAGCACACCAGGCAAAATGGGTTCTTCTCCATCATACAATATGAATAAGGAAGGAAGGGGTGATGGCAAATTGATAGAGAGATGATAGAAATTCTACGATGAAAAATAATCAGTGTTTCAACTCTGTGTGTGTATGTAAAAGGGAGGTATGTGAATATTTGTGTGTGTGTGTGTATGTGTGTGTGTGTGTGTGTGCAATGTAAGTGGGATGGTGAACATTCAATGCTGAAAAGAAAAATCAACAACCTCAAGATTCAGCAGTGCTTATTTTATTGATACTGGAAGGATGAAAGACAAAGTTAACCTTGTTTGGATTTGAACTCAGAACGCACTGGCTTGCTACCAATTCTACGAGCTTGTTGCTTTACAATTTGCTAATAATGATAATTTCGTGCATTTTTTTTTTTTTTTAATTAAGATCTCACAAATTATGGGGCTGGGGAGGATCATAACTGATTAATTTAATCTCCGTATTTTACTGCTTTCCATTTTATCGACTCCAGAAGGATGCAAGTCGTAGTTGACCTGGGCAGGATTTGAACTCAGAAACATAAAGACCTAACTGAAAAAAACAAAAACAAAAAAAAAACAGCACGTGGCATTTTGTCTGACACCACCAACTCTGAATTTGAATTGGCAATACAAGGAGGGAAAAAGATAAAAAGAAAAAAAAAGGAGGAAAAAAAAAACGAGAAACAATTAATGTGTTGCCTGGTTGTAAAATAGTTGCAGATATTGATTATGCTAAAATTAATGACAAAACATTGTTGGTTCAAGCAGGAGTTGAGGCATAAGAAGAGAAAAATTAATTGGAAAAAATTCTAAAACCAGAGGGACCACAAAAATAATGAGAAACTATGTCAAGACTTTTAAATCCCACAATAAACCTGCTAAAGGGTTAGATTAAATTTTAGAGAATGTCTACCAAAATCAAGTATGGATTATTGATATGACTTGTTTTAGGGAAAATAAGCATATGGTAAAAAAAGAAAGAAAACGGTAAAATAAAAAAAGTACTACTTGAGGAACTGTAAAGAACTGTAACTATAGAATCAGTTAAACTTCAAAATGATGCTTAACAGAAAGACTTGGTAGAGCATAAAGATTGTTTCGAATGTGATTGGTAATGTCTGAAAGGGATGGTTAAATGAATAAATTGTTCTAAGGAAAAAGAACTTGCTGAATAAAGAGATGCAGCGGCTGATACGGAAGTTTGTGGTGTTAGAAATTATTCTTGTCTACTCTAGGTACAAATCCCAAACTTTTTGGGGAGTGGGGCCAGTCAATTAGATCGACCCCAGTATGCAACTGGTACTTAATTTATCGACCCTGAAAGGATGAAAGGCAAAGTAGACCTCGGCGGAATTTGAACTCAGAATGTAAAGACAGACAAAATACCATTGAGGATTTTGCCTGGTGTGCTGATGTTTCTGCCAGCTTTCCACCTTAAAAAAATTCTTTTTTACTCTAGGTACAAGGCCCAAAACTTTTGGGGAGTGGGGCCAGTCGATTAGATCAACCCCAGTATGCAACTGGTACTTAATGTATCGACCCTGAAACAGACACACAAATATATACATACATACATATATATATATATTCATGATGGGCTTCTTTCAGTTTCCATCTACCAAATTCACTCACAAGGTTTTGGTTGGCCCAAGGCTATAGCAGAAAGCACTCGCCCAAGGTGCCATGCAGTGAGACTGAACTTGGAACCATGTGGTTGGGAAGTAAGCTTCTTACCACACAGTATGCTGTGTATAAAAAATAAAAGAGAAAGACTGCAGATGTCAGAGGAATGGCAGAATCAGTAGAGTATTGGTTAAAATGCCTTTCTGCATTTATTCAAGTCCCTTTATAGTCAGAGTTCAATTCCTACTCAGTCACTCATACAGGCCAACAAGGTCATTCATCTTCCTAGCTTTTCTAAAATAACCAACAATTCTTGCTCCCTGAAATCGCTGATATTTTGCCAAACTTAGTGTCTATTATTATTTATACAGTTCAGTAATTATTATCAATGTTGTTGTTGTTTTCGTTATATTATTATTATTATTATTATTATTATTATTATTATTATTATTATTATTATTAATGTTGTTGTATATTCATATATTCATATTCAGTTGTCAATCATAATTAGATAAAGACATTGCCAAAGAATGGCATTAAGTTTGGCAGCCACAAGTAAGATCTCTTTGAGAGAAATAATAATGATAATAATGATTTCGAATTTTGGCACAAGGTCAATAAATTCGGTGGGGAAGGGTAAGTTGATTCCACTGACCACCAGTACCCAAATGGCTCTTATCTTATTCACCCCCGAAAGGATGAAAGGCAAGGTGAACCTTAGTGGAATTTGAACTCAGAATGTAAAACTGGAAGAAATGCTGCTAAGCAATTTTTCCTGGACAGAAGTGACTCTGTCAGGTTGAGTATTATCATGTACATTGTTTTGTCTTGGTATAAAAGATGGTCGACAGCAAATATTCTGCTCAATACCACAGATTTGCTTGTCAGTTGTTTGACCTTAACCAGTTGAGCATGTCCCTTAGTGGCTGATGATATGTGCATCTCTGATCATGAACAGAAGTAGTAGGGGAGCATCATAGCCATGTGTTGAGAGGAATGCCCTAACCACTAAGCCATGTGCCTTCATACATACGTACATACATTGCTGAGACCCCCTTCGGTCATGACTGACCATTGGACTGGTCATGGGATAGGTCATTTCTACAGGTGAGTGAACTGGAGCAACGTGAAGTAAAGTGTCTTGCTCAAGAACACAACACGCAGCCCGGTCTGGGATTTGAACTCACAATCTCACGATCTATGCTTTAACCACTGAGCCATGTACCTTCACATACATACATAGATTCCTGATAGATGACAATACTGAACAAACCAGGTAATTTCACACCTTTTTTTAACCACAAGAAAGAGAGAGTTTCTTCATGGTAACAGCAGTGAGTTTGCCTTTTAGCAGTTGAAATTTTACAAACATTTTAATTAAACTAAATTTTGCTTATGCCTAAACACTGCATGGCACTAACTCTTTGATATATATATGTGTGTATATATATATATATATATATATATATGCATTTGATTGTCAAAAATCAAAATTAAAATCACAATTAGAATCTCAATCAAATCGAAATCAAAAAAGGAAACTGTAGTCATGGCTGATGCCAGTGCTGCTTGACTGGCTCCTGCACTGGTGGCACGTAAAGAGCACCCACTACACTCTCGGAGTGAGTGGTTGGCGTTAGGAAGGGCATCCAGCTGTAGAAACTCTGCCAAATCAGATTGGAGCCTGGTGTAGCCATCTGGTTCACCAGTCCTCAGTCAAATCGTCCAACCCATGCCAGCATGGAAAACGGACGTCAACACATGGACTCACACATACACACACACTAAAGCACCAAATACATTCTGTGAAGTTGTTAACATCAGGAAGGGCATCCAGCCTCAGAAACCTTGGCAAAGCAGACATTGGAAACCAATGCACCCATCTGGCAAGTTGGATTCTATTAAAGCATCTAACTCATGTCAGCATGGAAAAAAGAACATCAAATGATGATGATGATGATGACGACGATGATGATGATATATGAATTTACACACAAGCATATCTTTGGTGTTATCAATTTTAAAGACATACATTTACTGCTGATTAAACATGAATTATTTCCACTTATCTCGCTGCTTACGATTCAGACTGTATTTGAATAGAAAGAGAATTTTTTTTTTTTTTACTCTTTTAAATGATGTAAGATTAAACAAAAATTTGAAATTAGCCTAATTATTGACAATATCGTTAACGTTACAAAATGAACATGACTTAATTGAAGAACATTTAAAGTATGTAATTTTTGCTACAAAAGCAATGGATGCATAAAAGATGTAGAAGAACAAAACCAGATGCCACTAATAATCATTCAGGTATCTGAAATTCTTCAAAACACAATTATACACATATGATGTATTGAATCTATAAATTTGATTATTACATTATTGGAAATTTTTTTCCACATTTTTTGACTATACAATAATTATACAATTCGCTCAATTTCCTGGATTTCTTCTACTGAACACAGCTAAAAATCTATCAAATTTTTCAATCCAACAATTGCGTTGGTCACTGAAGCACTCTGTTCTTTTCTTTCTTTCTTTTTTATTTTTTTTTAAGCTTTTGATGAATTCTTTGATTATTTCTGCAGTATGTTTCTGGTTATTGTTATTTTGAAAAATTCATGATTTGCCTAAGTGGCTCTTGGAATATGAAAGCATGCTGAGATCGAAGCCACTACATGGCTTTGTGGCTCACCAGTTTCTCTCACACTGTCCAACTCATGCCAGCATGGAAAATGGATGTTAAATGATGATGGTAGTGCTGGTGATGATGATGATGATGATGATGATTCTCTGAGACCTTTAGACAATTCTGTTCATGATTTTCTGAGACCGTTAGACAATTCTGTTCATGATTCTCTGAGCTAGTGAATAGAGCCCTACTTATATTCTGGACATTGCAACACTAAACCATGACATTGCCATCACCTTGCTTAACTGTTAAATTCATTCATTCAGTGTAAAATTCCTCTCTTGTACACCCCTGAAAACGATGTTGGCTGTCAGAGCTGAACAAATAATAAGTTCGACTCATTCAACCATTAGACTTTTGTCCAGTTTCACAACATCCTGAGCAAAACGAATGCAGACACATTGTATTTTCATACATGTCCAGGAGGACAATTTTCTCCCAGGACTATCTCTGCAGTGAAAGGTCTTTTCACATTCAAGTGCATTCAGACATGTCAAATATGACTTTACATAAATGTATTTTATTCCACATTTCTTGTTTCTTTTCGTATTTTTTTTCCCAGAGAAATGTACAATTTCGTACATGAAACATGTCCCATGACCTTTCACTGCTCGTCACTTTTTGATGATAGTGATCAATTCTGTGAAAGATCAATCAAAATGCCAGTGGTCATCATTGTCTTGTTCTTCATGGATGAGTGGTGAATGACTTAGTGTATCGGTTTTGTAGCTGTTTGTGGCAGATCTCTTCAAAGATGGTCAAAATGGTCAGCAATTCTATCAAAGTTTTCAACGCAATGGTATGTCTCAGTTAGTTACTGAGCATGCAATTTCATCAACAATGGCTCAAAATGTGGAGGCACAGAGCCTAGTGGTTAGAGCTGTGGACTTGCAGTCGAAGGATCATGTTTATATTTGTATGTCTGTGTTTGCCCCACCACCCCATCGCTTGACAACTTATGTTGGTGTATTTACATCCCCATAACTTAGCGGTTCAGCAAAAGAGACCGATAGAATAAGTACTAGGCTTACAAAGAATAAGTCCTGGAGTCAATTTGTTCGACTAAAAGCATTGCTCCAGCATGGCTGAATCAAGTAAAAAGAGTTTATTTTACTTAAATATTTAGATACAGTACAATACAGACTATTAAAATCAAAATAACTTTTTCTCATAAAATGATGAGTTCATTAATACTGTAAGTAATTGCACTATACTAATTAGAATGCTTTTCTCTAATCAGTTTATTAATACAGACAGTAATTGTATTATGCAAGATAAAATTAATTAAATCTAAATAACTCAACAGAGTACAAAATTCTCTCCTATTCATATACAGTTTGTATCTTAAGTGATTAAACAAACAGGTAATTAACATTTAATTATCAGAGCTCTTGTCTTTAAACTGATAACACTGTATAGACATAACACATACACACATACTTACACCAATAACAATTAGGGTACTTGGCTTTGTGACTAAATGCCTAAGTGACAATCTGGATAAGCATGGATTTTCAGGATAAGAAATCAATCAACTGACTCAGACATTACAAATACAATCTGTAAGTGGAAGAATAAATATGTGCAAGGCTTTTCTCAAGTTTAAAATATGACACTGATTTCCTTATCTGACGAGGGAGCTTTGTATCATTGCTGGAACCAGCTTCTTCCTCGGAAGAAGAATTTAGATGATTAAAAAAAGAAGAGAATAAATACATATGTACACACACACACACACACACACAATCATATATATATATATATATGTATAGGTGCAGGAGTGGCTG
>NC_142936.1:6078255-6088255 GCF_046866305.1 Octopus bimaculoides
AATCCTGTCTCCTCTCATCACACACTACCAACTTTTGGATTCTACCTTCTTTCCTTCTGGATCTGGATTGTTTGATTCTGAACTTTATACCCTCCGGCTGCACCTCTCCTACCCACGGATTTACACTGGACCCATCTTCTGATTGGAAATCGCTTCAATATACCACGACGTCTAAAAAACTTTTGAACTTTTCCACTTTTGTAAACCTCCTTTATCATCCTTTTTTACCTTACTTTCCTTCACCTACCGTCTCTTCGTACTCTGGATGTTCCTAATCTGTCTTCTCTAATCTGCACCTATTACTTTGTATTCTTCTCCCTCCCTTTCTTTTCTCCTCTCACTGTCACCCCATTTCTCCCTATTGTCCCATCTTCCTTTTTGCTTTGTTTTTTTCTCCCATCTCGCATATATTTTCTTCTCACAACCCCTTTTTCGTTTTTTCTCCTCATGCCTTTATTTTTTTTCCCCCACACCTGTTAAAAAAGTTTTTTTTCCAGTTTTTTCCCCCCCTTTTTTTTCTTTTTTTCCTTTTTTCCACGTCCAATTTTCTCATCACGCTTGTTTTTTTTCCACCACACCTTTTGTAATTCTCCTTCCCACGTCTAATTTTCTTTTCTCTCTCGTTCCATCATGCCTGACTACAAATCTTTCCAACTCACTCTCCACAACCGCCTAAAACTATACCTCCGCACACTTCCCTCTCTATACTTTCAACCTACTATACGACTCTCCTTACTCACATTCAAGAAGACTCGTTTCTCTAGTCATATTACGTTTCTCAGTCGCTGCTTACATCACCGCCTCATCCCTAAGGGTTTCCGCCTCCATTTCCACCCCACTCTCCACTCCTCTACCACCATTCTACCCATACTCCGCACCACATCCTACCGCCTTATGCGGGCCACCATTCGCTCCAATCTCTCTAAAATCCACACTATCGACCGCCTTCTTCCTCCAGCCTTTTCCATATTTTTCTCCTCTCTGTCACCCTCCCATGCTCACAATACATTGCGCTTTATCATTCAACTTAATCATCTCTTTCATGCATTTCTTACCGACACTAAGCTCCGCAAACTTCACTCACTCCTCCATTCCTCTACACCCGATGCCACTACCCCAACCCCTCCACCACCCTTCTACCTCCCTGATGTGCATTCCCCACCCACACCCAACCACCCTGCCTCTCCCACACACACTCCACCCCCTCCCTCCCAGCCCTCCACCATCCCGACCGCCCCTCCTAACCCTACTTCATCCCCTCCTACTTCTATTCCACCCACCCCTTCTCCACTTCAGCCTGTCGTTACCATTCCCCCAGATCTTCCTCTCTCTGAGGCGGAGCGCTCCGTCCTCAATAGGGGTCTGCGCTTCATCCCACTCACTCCATCCTGCAAGGAATTTCAAACCCGTGCTGATGTCCACAGCTTTGTGCGCCGCGTTAGGTTGGGTGCGCTTTTCCATAACACACCACCCGCACCCAACGAGGACTGCTTCACTGACCTGGGCCGACGACCATCCCAGTGGACGCCTGCTCCTGGCCAGTTCCAGGCAGTTGATCTTTTCGCGGGCGCCTGCCAACGCGCTGTGGGCCGGTTTAACTTTTCCAGGCGTCCATCTCGACTCAACATCTCCCCAGCCGAACTCTAGGCCCTTCGATCCCTCCGACGCCGCACGGACATCATCATAAAACCGGCTGATAAGGGTGGAGCCGTGGTAGTATGGCGCGCGGACCTCTACGAGGCCGAAGCTCTCCGTCAACTTCGAGATACCTCATTCTACCGCCCTCTGCCCTCCGACCCCACGCCCAGCTACCAACAGACTGTGTCCTCCACTATCCATGACCTCATCCTCTCCTCCCATCTCCCCGCCACCGCCTCCAACCTTATTGTTCGCACCCCACGCACCCCCACCATTTACTTCCTCCCCAAGATCCATAAACCGAACAACCCTGGCCGCCCCATCGTCTCCGCCTGCAACTGCCCCACCGAGCTTATCTCAAAATACCTAGACCGGGTCCTCGCCCCCCTAGTGGCTTCTCTCCCTTCCCACATTCATGACACTAACCACGCGCTTCGTCTATTCAACTCTTTCTCTTTCCCTCCCAGCCCTTCTAAGCTTCTCTTCACTCTAGACATCCAGAGCCTCTATACAGTGATCCCCCACGACGAGGGGCTGTGTGCCCTGAAGTTTTTTCTAGACCAACGCCCCAACCCACAACCCGACACCTCCACACTCATTCGTCTGGCCGAACTTGTCCTATCTCTCAACTGCTTCTCGTTCGCGGGAGATATCTACCAGCAGGTCTCAGGAGTGGCCATGGGGACGAGAATGGGCCCCAACTACGCGAACCTCTTCGTTGGTTATGTTGAGGCCCAAATATTCTCCAGTTTCACTGGTCCCACTCCCGAACTATACGGTCGGTATATCGACGACTGTATCGGTGCCACCTCTCTCTCCCGCGAACATCTTGACTCGTTCCTCTCTTTCGTTCAATCTTTCCATCCTGCCCTCCACTTCTCCTGTACTGTCTCTGACACCTCTGTCCCCTTTCTCGACATTTCGGTCAGCATTCTCCACTCCGCCCTTAGCACCTCCATCCACTACAAACACACAGACTCACACTCCTATCTCAACTTCTCCTCCTCCCACCCTAGACACACAAAACTTTCCATCCCCTATTCCCAATTCCTCCGTCTACGCAGACTTTGTAGCGACAGCCATGACTTTGAGACTCAGTCTCAACTCATGGCTCACCACTTTAGCCTGCGTGGATATCCACCCACCACCATCCACACCGCCCTTGCCAGAGCACGTTCTGTGGACCGTGCATCTGCTCTCTCCCCCCGAACCCGCCCTGCCGTTTCCCGCCTCCCTTTTCCCCTCACCTACCATCCCACCACCCTACCCCTCCAACGCTCCATTCTCCGAGCTTTTCGGCGCCTCCAGTCCGACCCCTCCACCTCCCACATCTTCCCTAATCGACCCCTCCCCTCCTTCAAACGAGCCCACAACCTACGGGACCTCTTGGTCCACAGCTTCTTCCCCAACCCAACCTCCCAACCTGGCTCTTTCCCCTGCTCCCGTCCACGCTGCCGCACTTGCCCTTACCTCTCCAACACCACCCTCCTCACCAGCACCCATCACCGACCCTATCGCATCACCGACTCCTTCACCTGCACGTCTACCAACATCATATATTGCCTCTCCTGCTCTCTCTGCCAATCCCTGTACATCGGACAAACGGGGCGGCGCCTGGCCGACCGATTCGCGGAACACCTCCGAGATATCAACGTCGGCAATGACACCCCGGTGTCACGCCATTTCCGTTCTGCCGGCCACTCCTTGCGGCAACACCTGTCTGTGTTTGGATTGTCCATGCACAGGGGCCATCCGGACTCCCGTTTGCGCCGTGAACAGGGGTTAATCTTCTATCTTCGCTCCTTTGCGGCACATGGGCTCAACTCCCCTCCACTCTTCATCTAACCCCCTCCTCCTGTCTCTCTCCCCCACCCTCCCTCCTACCACCCATCTCTCCCCTCCCCCACCTCCTGCTCCGACTCCTACTTCTTTGTACCTCTCTTCATACTTCTCTCCACTCCCACTTCTCTTCACCCCTACTCTTTCTCTCCTCTCTCTTACTCTCTCTCACTCTCTTCTCTCGTACTCCCCCCCCCTCTCCCGTACTCCCCCCTCTCTCACTCTTACTCTCTACACTCTTACTCTCCTACTCTCTACACTCTTACTCTCTTACTCTCTCACCCTTACTCTCTCACTCTCTTTGTTTGTCGGAGTAAATTCTTAACTAAGAGAAAATAAATACATATAATCATATGTATATATGTATGTATGTATATGTATGTGTATGTGTATATATATATATATATATATTATCATTATATATATATGTATATATATATATATATGCATGTCTATATATGCATGTCTATATATATATTATGTATGTATATATATATATATACATATATATATATATTATATTCCCCTCTCTCTCACTCTCTTTCTCTTCCTTTCTTCTTCCCCCCCATACCCCTCTTCCCTCTCTCTCACTCTCTTTCTCTTCCTCTCTTTCTCTCCCCCCATACCCACCTTCCCCTCTTTCTCCCCCCCATACCCACCTTACCCCTCTCTCAATCCCCCTTCCCTCTCTTATACTCACCCTCTCTCCTCTCTTCCTCTCCCCTCCCATACCCATCTTCCCCCTCTCTTACATCCACCTTCCCCTTCTCCCTCC
This sequence comes from Octopus bimaculoides, assembly GCF_046866305.1. Lineage (NCBI taxonomy): Eukaryota > Metazoa > Mollusca > Cephalopoda > Octopoda > Octopodidae > Octopus > Octopus bimaculoides. The sequence continues at coordinate 6,082,508 of NC_142936.1, forward strand.
TCGTCAACACCCCCTCATAAGCTCATCCCACCACACCCCAACACACTCCTACTCTACCTTCCCACTCCACCCCATCCAATTCCTTACACCCACCACCCACCCCTACCCACATACCCCACCCTACCCACATACCCCTACCTCTACCCCACACTCCACCCATGTCTTCCCCACCTCCCAACACCCTCACATCACACCACACCAATACCCTTGCATCACACCACGCACACCACACCAATACCCTCGCATCACACCAAGCACACACTACAACTGACCAACTACTTTCTTCCTTTCTCCCTTCCCCCATTTTCACACTACATACGTCAAGATCACCAGCAGTCTACCTCCCACACACAGCCCCTCGTTCCCGATCACCGTTTGTTATCTCCCCCTTTCTTAGCTCTCCTGAAATAAGAATTTCTAACTTCCGGTCAGTCATTGTTATGATCGGCCATTATTATGATTGACCGTTGACTGAACACTATTCAATTTTTTTTCTCCGTGTTTTTCTCCTTGTCTCCGTATTCTTTCTGTTGAAGAGCGTAGCTCGAAACGTCAAAGACTTTCCGTATTCCCGAGCGTCATACTAATATATACTTTTGTTATTTACACCACCTGTCCTCGTTTGTTGTTATTTTTTGTATATTCTCCCATATATATATATATATATATATATATATATATATATATATATATATATATATATATATATATAAATATATATGTATATATATATATATATATATATATATATATATATATATATATATATATATATATATATGTTCTTAATGTAAGGAGGTGATGTGGTCAAAGATTTGCTGTCAGTTTGAGGAGATTGGAGAGCGATAGAGGGAGCAGATGTATTTGAGGAAATGTGGGAGGAAGAATTTTTGGCAGAATAAACGGAAGTCATTATTGCTGAAATCCAGGAGAGAGAGAGAGAGAGGGAGAGAGAGAGAGAGAGAGAGAATGGAATCTATGTGTATGAAGATGCCAACATCAGACCGCAGAAAGAAATATTAGAAATTTAAGGATTTCACAAACTACCCTGTTTAAATTTATTGCTTAACAAAAGACAACATCTGAGATACATTAATTCGTTCATTTAATAGAACCAGTCTGCATCTGTTGTGGTGCTGCCTCCTCCTCCTCCTCGGCATTTGTTGGAAAAATAACTAATTAGCTAAATTAGTGTAAAAGGAGCAAGCTGATCCTATATCTATTTTTTTGAAAAGGGTTTTCCTAAATCTGAAACTGTGTGTGTATACACATACATATACATATATATATATACATGTATGTATATATATATATATATATATACATGTATGTATATATATATATATATATATATATGTATACATGTATGTATATATATATATATATATATATATATATATATATATATATATATATGTATGCATGTGTATACACACACACATATCAGTTATGTGAAAACTCTTGGTAACAGTTTGTGGAGGAAGTCTTTTCAGTTTTAATAAAATACTACCCCTCACCCCACACACTCTCACAGGAACCACTCACATCCACACCCACCCCATATATATATTTATGTGCGTGTGCCTTTCAGTTTTTCCTCCACCTCTACCAACACCACTACCATCACCACTTGGCAACCAGTGTATGTATGTGTATATATATATATGTATATATGTATATATATGTATATCTATCTATCTATCTATCTATCTTTCTATCTATCTATATATATGTATTCATTCATCAAGATAGATAGATAGATAGAGAGAGAGAGAGAGAGAGAGAGAGGTAGATAGATAGATAGATAGATAGATAGGTAGATAAACAAGTAGATAGATAAATCTAGAAACATGATATGATACAGGTGTATACATGTATACCTGAGTGAACACATTTATTCACACGCACACACACACACACACACACACACACACACACACACATACACACATACACCTGCACATTTTTATCACACCAGAGGATTTCTTTGCTAGAAGCTGAGCTGTGATATGACGGTGTAACCAAACAGTTGCCAGGGCCAACGTCATTGATTTCATCACTATAGCGTAACCATGGAAATAGCTTATCCCTTTCGAATGACCAATCACTTGCAACAGATATAACAGCAGCGATACTAAAAACAAAAACAAACTGATTGGAAATGATAGAAACAGTTACAATAACATGAAGAAGAAGAACGATAATAGCAAGTAACATAATAATATAAGAACAGTAACAGCGATGATAGTAAGAGGGGGGGGGACGACTACGACGATGTGTATTAATAATAATAATGATGATGGGAACGTCGTCAATAGCAACAGGAGACACAACACCAAGAGGAATAACAATTAAAATGGTATTAAGAAAGAGAATGAGTGTTGCAGTCACAATAGTAACATCTCTTAGTAACAAGAGCAGTTACAATTGTGACAACAACCACAACAACAACAGCAGCGACGATTAAAACAGGATTTGAAAAGGTAACGAGTGTTGCAGTCACAGCAGTAACGTCTCTTAGTAACAACTACAACAATGGCAACAACAACAACAATAACAGTCGCAACAGCTATGGCTGTAACAGTAAAAATAACAACAATAACAACAACAGTGACAGCAATTGCACTAGTGACAAATTTAGTGACATGAACCATAACAACGGCAAAATCCAAAACGGTTCCTAAGTATTAATTTTATGTTTTTTTTTTCTTTTTAATGGTAGTGTATGAATTGAGGAAAATTTGACTGTTGTTTCTAACATCCTGAGTAACCAGAAGGGACTTCCTCATGAGCCCCAAAAGAAGTTGAGGTGGGCAAATATGGCATCAGTTTCAGGATTCAACTTTAGCGTTTAAACCAGCCATATCTGGCATAAACATTCTACCTGTTCTATGTTCAGATCGGCTTGATCTGGCCTCTCGCACCTGCCCTGCAATGCCATTTTAAAAATAAAGCAATCACCTCATCGAAATCTCGAAGCATTGAGGAAATCACAAGATAAATTCCATATTCACCTCTCAGATTCACACGCTTATTGCAGCAGTTCTTCAGTTTTTCTAAGCCCTGTAAAAGAACTCAGAAGGTAGGGCCTCCAGCCAGGTCTTTCAGGATGCCCTTAAAGTCAGGAAATTTTCAGCACCCCCTCATATGTGTGTGTTTGTGTGTGTGTGTGTGTGTGTATGTGTGTGTCCCTGTTTTGATATTACATGATGGCCGTAAGAGATGTTTGTATGCAGTCTTCTGTAAAAACACCAATGGCCATGAGATATATTACTTTGCTTGGAAGGAGGTGAAGGTTGGCAACAGGAAAGGCACCTAGCTGTGAAAAATCAGCCTCAACAACTTTCATCTGATTCAGACATGCATAGAAAAGTGAATATTAAATGGTGTGACAATGATGATGATGAAGTTAAGCAGTTGTAGTCGATGGAAAAGGTAGCAGTAGTACCAATAATTGTCGGAGCCCTGGGAACAGTGAGCAAAAATCTCAAGAAGTATGTGGAACAAATAGGGGCTGCAATAAGGGTGGAGCACTTGCAGAAAACAACACTGCTTGGAACCGCTCGAATACTCCTGAAGGTGCTCAAAAAATAAGAGGTGTTACCTGGTAGTGAATAGCGGACACTGTAATACATCTCCAGCATTAGAAGCTGTGCAAAGGCAATTATAATAATAACTATAATTAAAGAATAAAAAAGACTTTGAAAGTCGCTTTTCTCTGTAACTTATCAAGCCTTTGGTTTTGTTTACAAAATTATACGTATATGCATATATATATATATATATATATATATATATATATACATATGTTGTTGGCACTCCGTCGCTTATGGCATCGAGGGTTCCAGTTGATCCGATCAACAGAACAGCCTGCTCGTGAAATTAACGTGCAAGTGGCTGAGCACTCCACAGACAAGTGTACCCTTAACGTAATTCTCGGGGGTATTCAGTGTGACACAGAGTGTGACAAGGCTGACCCTTTGAATTACAGACACAACAGAAACAGGAAGTAAAAGAGAGAGAAAGTTGTGGTGAAAGAGTACAGCAGGGTTCGCCACCATCCCTTGCCGGAGCCTCGTGGAGCTCTTAGGTGTTTTTGCTCAATAAACACTCAACAACGCCCGGTCTGGGAATCGAAACCGCGATCCTATGACCGCGAGTCCGCAGCCCTAACCACTGGGCCATTGCACTTCCACATATACAGAAACATATATAATATGTCTCTACAAATATACATATGTATGTAAGAATACATATATCTGTACATACACATACACATAATGGACTTCTGCCAAGGACTTGTCTACCAAATACCGCCGAAAGTTTACCCAAGTCAAACTATTTAGTTTCAGTAATTTAGAGTAAAACTTCTTAACATTCCTGGCTAAAATTATTTCATATTTCAGTGCCACTATTTGCATAAAAATGGTTATAACAAGTGGTGAATGCATGAATTTATGATCACAATATCACAGCTTAATAACACTAAATGAATATTTTAAAACATCTCTAACATATGATTGAAACAGAATCCTTGAGTAAGAAGAAAATGTCGCCAAACAGTCTCTCTTTCTGATAATTCCATATTTTATTTTACATTTCGTGAACAATAACTTCATTTGTTACTGGTTTTTAACAGGTCAATCACAGGTTCATTGCATTTCTGATAATCAGACTGACAAGAGATTGTATGTACAACTTGAGTGGAACAAATACTACACAAAAGAATTTGGTTCCTCAAAATACTGACATATAAGTTTCCTTGGTGATTTTTACAACTTTCACCAATGTTTTCATCACCAAAAGATATATATATGTATCAAAAAAAAAAGACTGTACATGGTTATTTTTCCTGAAATGCAGACTGTCTTGGACTTGTGACAGATACATTACATCACACTTGGAAGATTATGTATTTGCGAATTAAGAGTGATTGCAGTAAAATATCTAAAGAACCAAAGAGACAGTGAAGCACTTGGAGACTCAAGAAGCAATTCAAAACGTAATTGTCACATTTCTGTGGAAGATATCAGACATGAGCTCAGTAGCAGCTACCCAAAAATGCCATCAAAGAACTACCTCTCAATACAACAGGGTGTCTGTCAACTAATTTTCATTTACAAGTCATTGGACAATCCAAGGCTATGGCAGAAGATACTTGCTCAAGGTGCAAAGCCCTAAGACCAAAGTCAGATCTGCAGGGATGTAAAACAAATCCCTTAACCACATGAACTGGTTTGTGCTCAGCTCATATAAATAGATATAAAAAAAAGATGTGGCTGTGTGGTAAGAAGTTTGTTACCCAACCACATGGTTCTGGGTTCAATCCCACTGCATGGTACTTTGGGCAAGCGTCTTCTACTATAGCCTTGGGCTGATCAAAGCCTTGTGAATGGATTTTGGTAGATGGAAACTGAAAGAAGCCTGTCTTTTATTTATGTATTTATGTATCATCATCATCATCATTGTTTAACGTCTGTCTTCCATGCTAGCATGGGTTGGACGATTTGACTGGGGACTGGCGAACCAGATGGCTACACTAGACTCCAATCTCATCTAGAAGAGTTTTTACAGCTCGATGCCCTTCCTAACGCCAACCACTCCGACAGTGTAGTGGGTGCTTTTTACATGCCACTGGCACAGGAGCCAGTCAGGCAGCACTGGCATTGGCCACATTCGGATGGTACTTTCTACATGCCACTGGCACACGGGGAGCCAGTCAAGTGGCACTGGCAATGACCCACGCAT
>NC_142936.1:6110755-6123255 GCF_046866305.1 Octopus bimaculoides
TGCATGTGCATGTTGTGCATGGCCTGTCTGTGTACATATATATATACTTATATACATATATATGTGTGTGTGTGTATATGTGTGTGAATTCTATGTATGCTTTTATGTTAGTATTTTGAGCTTTGTGTATGTGTATAAAGAAAATGTAGCGAATTGGATTTGGATTTGATAAATAAATGTGTGAGCCTCTGTACGCATGCATATGTAATTTTGTATATGTGTGTGTGTGTGTGTGTGTGTGTGTGTGTATGTGTGTGTAAGCTGAGTTGTTGCTATTGTTATTTAACCATAGTTCGGCTGTAGGTGAGTGCACTTATGGTAGAAAGAGCTCAAGCTGTGTTCCATCAATGTCTTTCAGAGCTAGACAAAGCAAAACCGTCTTGGATTTTTAACACAATGCATCTCTAAAAAGGATTTTTTCCAGGATGAGCACTGCAGCCTCCGTCTTTTATATGATGCGCATACACAAGGATTTTTATCCAGAGATGCTTCTGTTGCAAAATTTGAATTTTGTTCAGTTCCGAAACATCTCTGCAAAACCTGTGAATTGTTTTTTCCCTGTCTTTATATTCTTCAGACTGGTCAGGAGGATTTCGTATCAGACATGAAGCAAATGTGTGACATTGATAAGCTGCAACAATGGTGAAATGCACATCTGTCATTTTTGCAGTCACCTTTACGGCAATTTGGTTTTGACTAGCTCTGAGGTATAGTGTGTTTCTAACACACTAATATCTTGAGAAAGGGATCTTTTCCAAGACAGTGCCACCTGACTGGCTCCTGTGTTGGTGGCATATAAAAAGCACCATTTGAGCATGGGCAATGCCAGTGCTGCCCGACTGGCCCCTGTGCCGGTGGCACATAAAAAGCACCCAATACGCTTTCAAACCGGTTAGGGCATTAGGAAGGGCATCCAGCTGTAGAAATCTTGCTAGATCAGATTGGAACCTGGTCCAGCCTACTGGCTTGCCACTCCTCAGTCAAACCATCTGACCCATACCAGCATGGAAAGCAGACGTGAAACGACAATGATAATGATGATGATGATGAATTGTGGAAGCTTCTGACTTTTAAACAGAATTCATTATGTCATATGGATAAAAGTTTTAATCTAGAGCAATGTTTCCCAACCTATTTTCCCCTAGGCCCCACTATAACTTTCCGGTCTGTCACAGCATTACTAATTTTTGCCAGCTGAGTGGAATGGAGCAATGTGAAATGAAGTGTCTTGCTCAAGAACATAATGCATCACCCAGTCAGAGAATCGAAACCACAATCTTACCATCATGAGTCCTACACCCTAACCATTGAGTCATGTGCTTCCACTATATATATATATGTGTGTATGTATATAGTTGAAATTTACAGAAAAACAAAAGACAAAGACATGTATATAAACAACAAGCAGGTGTATTAGTTTAAAGCTCGGGAAGGTAAGAAAGTCTTTTATGCTTTGAGCCTATGCTCTTTGGCTGAAAGGAATAAAAGAAAATAAAGAGAGAGAAAATAAATAAACTTTTGGAGTTAGCAGTCAGTCATGGTGGCTGGCTGGACAAAAGTATTTAGACAGGAGAGCTAGGAAGAAGGGGATATATATATATATATATATATATATATATATATATATATAAAAGAGGGATGACCACTAAGTGGACGTCCATTATGCTAGAAGAAGACCACCTATGGTCTGACCACTAAGAAAAGATTATATGTAATATAATTTCTCTGAATCTTCAGATTTTTCAATATGCTAGGCCTCTGGTTTTAAATTGATATTAATTAAATTAATACTCATTTTTCAGCCTTATTATTTAAATTTATATATGCACACACACACACACACACACACACACACACACACACACACACACATACACATACTCAGTGGGCTTCCACACAGTTTCTTTCAACAGAATTCCCAGACAAGGCATTGGTTGGCCCAGGGCTATAATAGAAGACACTTGACCAAGGTGCTGCATAGTAGGACTGAATTTGAAACTCCAAGGCTGCAAAGCAAGCTTCTTAACCACACAGCCATGCCTGCGCTATCCGAATTTGTATGTGTATGTGTGTGTGACTGTATATAAAATCTCTCACCCGCAAAATATTATTGCTTTTGTTACAAGAGTAGTGGAGATATGCGTGTGTGTGTGTGTGTGTGTGTGTGTGAGGGGTGATAGCTCCCCCCACCTCCATCAGCCAAAATACTAATAAAAGGAACAAAAATAAAATAATATCAAATATCCCCCCCTCCTCGCCAGTATTAACATTGACAACAACAACAACAAGAGTAACAAAATGATGTGAAGTGACGAGTGTTTGCTCAGAAAAATCTTCTGTATTATGTCTAGCTGGCTGTGTGCATAAAATGTATGTAGAACGGTTCACAGAAACCAAATACAATGATGTAGAGACTAAAATTCTATAGAAAGCTGTCTTTTTATCTGGTGTAACTAAGGGGAATTCACTGTTAGATGCTTCCAGTCCGATATTGGCTGGCCAGTGAGTTTTGCTCTTTTTCTCTTTCACCTGATTCTGCTTTTCCTCCCCCTCCTCTTCTTCCACAAAATTTGGTACAACCATTATCCAATATTACTATCCATATGTGTGTATGTGTGTGTAGGAATATAAAAATGTGCACACACACACACATACACACACACACTCTTCCACACGCACACTTACAAACACACACACACAGATATCGTCTTGTACCCTGAGGTACATCCTGACACCTCGCCACTAGCTTCTTCCCTCCTTTTCCCAGCTGAGGTGCCATGTATCTGTTCTACATCAAGACACCAGTTCTTATCTCTTTATCATATTCTTGCCGCTCAACACTCAGCATAAGCCATCTCCCTTAACACAACCCCATCCTCTGTTTAGGGGTCTTGTCTTGCAGGGTAGCTGGTGACCTCACTAGTTCTGGTTACACAAAAGGTCACCCGGTACACGTAAACACAGGTTGCAGCTTGCTCAAATTGAAAACAGTTGAAGAATTCTAGATTTAATTATATGCTGGATGACGACACTTCCTACTATTCACTCAACCATGAATTAAATTTGGAACCTGTTGACTGGCAGACCAAGGCCAATAGTTCTTACTCAAAAAGTCTATAGTGTTGTTAAAGATGGAGTCTTTGGTTACATTCTGGGTAGAAGACACCATCAGTAAGCAAGAAATGACAACCATCTTAACTAGAGGACGATTATAAGGGAGGAATTCAGGGCAATAACTAAATCAAGAATCAAAGGCAAACTGCAAATAGATCTTTCTAGAATTATATAGATACCCCACAGCAGTAATATAAAGGAATTATTATTGAATATATCATTTGAATATCCGTCTTCATATCTTTGTGGTGTTTCAGATGCTATTTGGGCATGGCTAATATATGTGCAGTTTCCTTGATGGATCATTGGAGATTGTGAAAGATCAAAGGTTTGTTGAAATGTTCAAGATTTTAGTTATGTATTGTTCGTATAAAAGGAGAAGATTGTGTCATTGAAATGTTGAAGGAGACTAGCTTGTTGAAATTCCATTGAAGGTCGTTTTGTAGAATAAAATATAATTAAATCACCAACAAGATTGATTACATAATCCACTGAAATATGAGAAATGTAACTCAAACAAGAAGCATCCGACTGATTTGCTATTTGAAATAGAAATTTAATGGTGAAAGACATCTTTAAAGTCAAATGGTGTCAGAACAGTTAACTGAATGGGAGACCTCTTCATAAAACTATAAAGCAAGCATTATTTGGAAAAACAAACAGACTGGGATTTTCTTCTTCTTGTATGAAGTGGGAAATAGAAAGAATATTTAGCCATAAAACATTAGCATTTCAATGAATAAAATAGCCATGAATAAATGAATAAATAGTCCTTGGAAAAAAAAATTGTGATCCGCCACTACCTAACAACAGTCTGAAAACTAAGACAAAATAAAGTAAAAATAGAAATGGAAAAAGAATTAGAGATAAGAGGAGATTATGTTACATAACTCAATCCAGAGTTCTTTAGAAGCAACAACTCGGAACTTGATCACAGTAATATGATATCAAATCACCATTGAAATTCTGCAGATAACAGGATTGATATCCAATGGAAATTGAGGTTAGTGCAGGATCAGGTCCTTATGTCAAAATATAGTTTCTAATTTATTCATTGGAATGGCCTTTCATACTTATTTTCAAACCATGTCTTGTCTGATATCAAATGTTTCCTGAGTGCAATGAATGAATTGTGCAGTATCTAATATATAATGATATTATTTTTCAAACTTTTACACAAAGATATCTGATGTGCATCAAGTTGCTTTACGTGTATCAAAATAAATAATCTCATCTTCTTTTGGCATAACATTACAATATATTGATTTCTCATCAAAATATCATCATCGAATGTGCACAGCGACTTTACTTGAAATGGAAATTTAGCTAAGACTGTCTTGGAATGGATTTTTGACTCTTGAGATTTAAATAAAAGATTCAGGAAAGATAAAGTAGAATACTTATGCATGCATATGTGTATGTATATATGTATGTATCTATGTATGTATCTATGTATGTATGTGAGCAGTAATACTTTGGTTAACACGTTAAATACCGTCCTAAAAAATATGTAGAGCTAAATGATGTGGTACCACACAGAGTCGTTATCATGGCAGAAACAGATACGCGAGCTAGATAGGCTGCTTTTAAGAGATACAAACAGAAAATGAATGATTCGTATCCTCAAAGGACTAAAACAATATCAAGGGAATTACTGTCACATTTTTCAGGCATTTAATAACTTAAGATAACTTCACACAATGTTATGTTACAGACTGAGATCAAAAGTTGTGAAATAATTGGAAAACGAGTTTAATTTAGATCTGATATGAAATTATAGAATTGGTTAAACTAATAAACTTTAATCAAAAGTTACTCAGGCCTAGTTCACCATGAATTTTGTTGAATTTAGCAGAAGCGAAAAAGAAGGTTAGAAGAGGTTAAACATGGCATTTGTGTGCAGGCTGTGGTTTTTGCCCTTCACATTGGAGTGACTGTGTGGTAAGAAGTTTGCTTCCCACCCACGTGGTTCCAGGTTCAGTCTCATTTTGTGGTATCTTGAGCAAGTATTTTCTACTGTAGTTCTGGGCCAACAAAAGCCATGTGAGTGGATTTGGTAGATGAAAACTGAAAGAAGCCTGTCGTGTACACACACACACACACACACACACACACACACACACACACACACACACACACACACACACACATACACACACATATATACATATTTATATAGTTTTGTATATAAAGGTGGTGAGGTGGCAGAAGTGTTAGCACGCTGGGCGAAATGCTTAGCAGTGTTTCATCTGCCATTATGTTCTGAGTTCAAATTCCACCGAGGTTGACTTTGCCTTTCATCCTTTCGGGGTCGATTAAATAAGTATCAGTTAAGCACTGGGGTCGATGTAATCAACTTAATCCCTTTGTCTGTCCTTGGATCTGATCAAAGACTTTGCAATTAACGAATGTGGGAGAAAACTTTTCAAATATAATTAAAGAAGTATACAAAAAATAAACATTATTTCCCGTCTTTTTGTTAGCTTAGTTTCATTTTGAAAAATAAAAATTTATTTTATGGTTTATTGTTGTTTATATTTGGGGACACCAAAGTCATTTATGTGCTTCAGGGGCCTCAATGGGTCTTAATTCAGCCCTATTCACAGCATTAAACTGACAGGAAATGTAAAGATCAGCACAGCAAGAAATTTGCTTTTCACAACAGGGTTTCCATCTGCTGGGTATTACCTATTTGTGGCTAGGTAGACTGTGTTTTTGCAAATGACAGACTGCAGCGTAGCTGACATTTTAATGCCACAAATTCCTTAATTCAGTTTTCCATAACCCTATCTGCAATTCTTCCCCAAAGTGGGATTTATCTTCCATTCATTTAATCCTGAAGGAAGCAGATTGGAATCCTGTCTTAAAGGATTCTTGCAATTCACAAAATACAGAAAAAAAACTATTTTGAGACAGATGTCAAAATAAAACAAGAAGAAAATTATAATAAGGTAATTAAAATATAAAAAAAAATACAGAAGGAATATGGAATTCCCAGATTACTTACTGACATTAGTTCCATGGATGGCATTTCCTAGTAAAGGATCTTTTCTCATGTCATATTTGCGGTTGTTAATGACAAGCTCTTGAATACACCCTGAGAACTTGTGTGTGGTTCCGACTCTCTTTGATATAGCTGACATATTGTTGAATCCTCCGAGGAATAAATCTTGCCGCAATGTTATTCTACTGAAATCAGTCTGAAAAACAACCAAAAGAGCACAGAATTGGAATGTGGAAGGACAAAACTAATAATAATAATAATAATAATAATAATAATGATGATGATGATGATGATGATGATAATAATAATAGTAATAATAATGATGATGATGATGATGATGATGATGATAATAGTAATAATAATGATGGTGATGATGATGATGATGATGGTGGTGGTGATGATGATGATGATGATGATCATCATCTGAGATAGACATGTAATTAATGAATCCTCAAAACTAGCCCCAAAAGGAATACAAAAAATGTCATGACAAAGTAAGGAATGTGAATACATTGACAGTTGTGCAAGAGGTATGGGATAGGTTGTTCCAACAAGTGGTAGGATCACCAGCCTTTACCAGTAGCAGAGAATGATCAGGTCAGACTCACCTGGAATAGATCAATATATATATAAACAAAAAGCTGCACCGTAACTGACCAAATATCGTTCTCCTTCTGAAGGAGTCTAAAGATTGGACCTGCATTGACATAGCTATATCTGCAAACCAAAATGCAGCCATCTGGCTTGCCAGTCGCCAGTCAAACCGTCCAACCCATGCTAGCGAAAGTGGACGTTAAATGATGATGATGTGCTGGTTACCAGACACAAACAAGACAAAACATTGCAATAGCTTTGTAGGAGGATTGAACCCAAAACTAAACAGTTGCAAAGCAAGGTTCTTAACCACACAGCCATGCCTATGCTTATATGCCCAATAAGGAAACATAAAGACATGAGGAGGTAAGTATGAAACTGTTGAGCGTTTTGTTAGCTTGTAGCGCTTAGATGCAACAAAGAATCATTCCTATATATTTATCCCCTTAGCAAGCGAGATCCTGAAATTGGTAGGATCACGTTACTAGCAATCCAATCTTGTGACACCTTCAGCAGTATAATGTGATAGGATGAAAAAATAATTATCTGGCCTATTTTTATTTCTTTTTTGTTTCGTCTTTTTTTTTGTTTTTTTTTTGTCTTACTAATTATCTGTTTGTGAATTCTAAGAAAAACATCTTGTTGTTGGAAGAAAACAGTTTCAACAACTGATTAAAATTTAAGGAAATCAACAATTGAACTAAAATTTTCCAAATTAACACAGTTTGTTACATTTTTGTTACTTGGAACTATTGTTATTTTTTGTAGTTCTTAAGGAAGAAGTTATTTTCAGTTGAATTTTCGGTACTACTTTCTTGTTGTTAAATTCTTTTCTCTGGTAATTATTGTTTGTGAATGATAAACAAAATATTCTCGAAAATTTAATGGCAAAATCTAATAATAATAATAATGATAATAATAATAATAATAACAAAATAAAATGAATTTATATAGAAAGCAAAGAAATTTATAAACCATTTTCTATAAACTAGAAAGACAAAATGTAAAAGTATTTTTATTTTTATAATGCTTTAAATTTCTTGTTGGTATATTTTTATATTTTTAACCTAAACCATCCATAAGCAACAAACAAAAATGTTTACTTAAAAACACAGACCAACAAACAACTTGCTTTAGAATCACCCCGTCTCCAACGTAAACAATATCACGACAATAGCTTGGCTTCTACCGTTACTAATAGTAGTGGTATTAACACCAAAAACACCACTATAATAACCGGTGCAGTTATAAATTATTATCACTAGATGTCTCCACCGTTATTATCTTTCATCCTTATTACACGTTGCAAATAACAGGAATAATAGCAACTGTCTCGTACTCCATTATAGTTGCAGTCGGCCCCCACCACCACCACCACCACCACCACAGCAATAGCAACTACTACTACTACTACTACTACTACTACTACTACTACTACTACTACTATTACTACTGCAACCATTGTTACCATTACTAACACAAGTATTGCCATTACCATAACCACCACCATCACAACAACAACATTAGCATCAAGCTGCTACCATCATTACTAATGCCACAACCACTACCATCAACATTACCACCACAACCATCAGGACCACCACCACAACTATCACCATCACGACCATCAACACCATTGCCACAACCCTCACCACCACCATCACCATGACCATCAACACCATCACCACCACCACCACCACCACCACCACCACCACCACCACCACCATCACCACCACCACCACCACCACCACCACCACCACCACCACCACCACCGCTACCCCCCCCCACCACCACAGATACAGAGGTTTATAATTTAAATGATGGCAAATAAAAAGCACCCACTACACTCATGGACGGGGTTGGCGTTAGGAAGGGCATCCAGCTGTAGAAACACTGCCAGACCAGATTGGAGCCTGGTGCAGCCTCCTGGCTTCCCAGACCCTGGTCGAACCGTCCAACCCATGCCAGCATGGAAAACGGACGCTAAACGATGATGATGATGATGATGATGAGCATGTCTAGATATGCAAGTAAATGCATGAGAATTCATACATAAAACATACAAATCTGCACACACATACACACATACACACATACATATACAAATAAAAATACCCCGTTGCTAATGTTGCAATTCATCAATGAAAGAGCCCTGAATCTAGGTTAGAAACCAGCTCTTTCTCTATTGGCAAGAAATCTTGAAATAAAACTAAACAATAACATACATATATATATACATACATGATGAGGATGATGATAATGATGACGATGATAACTATGCCGATGACAATGATGATGATGATGATGTTAACTTGAGGATTTTCCTTTCCGTTACAAGTACATAATTTAAATTCATTAAATATATATTCGACTCGTTATATTAAGTAAATTATCTCCAGCTGAAGTAAAATACTATGATTCTAAATGGTTATACATCCAAGCACAATAATAGCATTTGGTCATGTAACCTTTTGGCCAAAACATAATTTTTTTTCATCAAGAGGCCATTTACATACGTTGTTTAAGAGGTGATGTAACATACTAATGAGACAGTCTATCTAAATTGGAACCAATTACTGGAATGAAGATAATGAAGCATTTCAGGAATAGATTTGATTAATATTACAACAACATTGAACTCGCAATGCACTTTTAACATTCAGTATCTGTTTCGCTAAAACAAGCATAAATTATGAACGTTCAGGATTTGGTTATTTGGGTATTTGTATTTACAAACAGCTTTGCTGGGCAGCAAGTTTAATATACTGGCAGACAGGAACCATTCCTTGTGCAAGATGAAAGCTTGTCAAATACAGTCAGGTATCCTGTCACAATTTATAGTCGGAAATCTTTCTTCAGGGCACAGTTGAGGAAGGACGAAAGAGAGACAGACAGAGAAAATCCTGGTTTGAGGAAATCAAGGATTGGACAGGTCACAACTCAGTGGACCTGCTATGCATGACAGAGAACAGAGACTATTGGTGATGGCTGACTACAAATGTATCATGAATGGCACCACAATGACTGGCTGCATCAATTAAGGGATCTTGATGGTGATGAGGATTTAAGGCTGTAAAGTAATTAAGAGAATATGCACATATATTAAGTTTATTTACTAGGACTGGTTGGTTAATCATCATCATCATTATCATCGTTTAATGTCCGCCTTCCATGCTGGCATGGGTTGGACGGTTTCACAGGGAACTGGCAAGCCAGGAATCTGCACCAGGCTCCAATTTGATCTGGCAATGTTTCATAGCTTATACTGGGTACATCTTATGCAGTTTCTACCTCCACCTTTTCTACAGATTGAGGGGGAGCCAGTCGATTAGATCGACCCCAGTACACAAGTGGTACTTAATTTATCAACCCCACAAAAGGATGTAAGGCAAAGTCAACCTTGGCAGAATTTGAACTCAGAACATAAAGACATGAAATACCAATAAGCATTTTGCTCGGCGTGCTAACATTTCTGCCAGCTCGCTGCCTTAACCTTGATACTAATATTAATAATCGAATGAAATCTGTAGAAAATACGTTGTGATTGGAGTGCAATCTAAGATCCAGTTGCACACTCTTGGACTTATAACAAGGCACCACTCTAAAGGCAGAATAATACAGGATGCATAATGGTTGGGATAATAACGAATGGACCTTTAATAGAACTTTTATCAACTCAGTCACAATGTCCAACTGAAGATCCTTTAACGAGACACTGTGGCAGGTAATCAATCAGTTGCTAATTAATGTCCAATGATTATTAATGACTTATTAGGTTACTAATGAAGATGCCATATTCGTGTAGAACATTGAGTGGGTGGGTGGGTTGGTTGGTGGGTGGGTGTTGGGGTGTTTGTGTAAAGGGGGAGTAGTGAATGATGAAAGAAAAGAGGAAGGAAGGAGAAGAAAAATGATAGAAAAATAGCCGAAGAGCTGAAATAGAATAAGAAGAATGTTAGGAAAGAAAGAGAGAGAAGGAAATGAAATAAAGAGAAAGAAAATAGGGAAGAAGGGAATGGAGAAAGAAAAAAAAAATGAAGTGAGATAAAAAAGATACAAGAAACAAAAAATAAAAGTATTAAGGAAAGAGGGAAGAAGAAAATAAGGAAATAAGGAGATGAGAAGAAGGAGGAAGAATGAGAAGGAAAAGAAGGAAAGGAAAGAATGAAGATAAAATGGGAAAGGAAGAAGAGGAGTAAAGGAAGAAAAAGAAATGCAGGCAAAATAAGGGAAAGGAAAGAATGCTAGAGAGACAGAAGTGATGATGAAAGAATGATAAAGAAGGAAATAATCAAAAGAAGGGAGAGGGGGGAGGGATGGAGGGGAATGAAAGAGATAGAAGAAGAAAATAAAGTTGCAAAAGAAGGGAATGTGAAAAACAAAAAATTAAATGAATAAAAATAGAAATAAGAATAATGAGAAAGAGAGATGGATGAAAGAACAGAATTATAAGAAAGAGAGGAAGAACAGAATAATAAATGAGGAAAGCAGAAAGAAGAAAAAAAAAAGGGAAAGATATTACAAGAAAAAAGAAATGAAATGTAAAGGCAAAACAGTCATTGAGTCAATGAAGAGAAAAGAAAACTGACAAGAGCAAGAAATTGAAATGGAATTCTTCCAACAAGATAGAACAATTTTGTCCCAAAGGTTTAATTTGTTTTTCACCTTCTATTTTAACCCCACCTGATCCCAATTATTCTATGCCATCCTGTCAAAAGTTCTATCTCTCAGCCAGGCAGTAGCCAAATTTCTCTTTTTAGTATGTTTTTCCTTCGCTTTTCCTACCAAATTTGTCACTTTTGTATTTCCCAGAATCAGTAGAGTGTTACAATGTCTAGCTACAATGTTCCTTTAAATTCTGAACTCCAGTCTCACCTTGGTCAACTTTATCCCTTTCTTCCTTTTGGAGGTCGCTGATGTAAATAAGTAGCAGTCAAATACTTTTAAGTAAAATGATATTAGTACTGCTATTATTGAATGTAAACTGTACTTGTAGATATATTATTTGTGTACTACTCCAATTTTTTATAGGTGTCCAAAAACAGTTCTGCGAGATGTTTGGAGTTCTGAGGAAAGTTTTTGAATGTTTGTTCTTGGATTTTGTTCAACCAAGCATTTAATCCATCATGCCAAATAACTGATTTTGGCCTACCCATTGGTTTATTTTCAAGGCTATCATCTCCTGAACGAGATCTTTGGAACCAACTCTGAACTGTTCTGATATCAACAAAACCATTGCCAAAGGCCCGCTTGATATTCCATAGAGCTTCTACAACAGAGTGACCCAGTGTATTCTCATACAAGAAAATCACTCAACATAGTTTGGTTATCATTTTCATAAAGTCTGTGGGCACGAATTTTGTATATCAATATTGTTGGGAAAGAAAAAGAGTCAAGATTAAATGCAAGGTATACATAATTGAGTTTTTAAATGACTGAAATAACAAGTAATTAAAAATGTGACATTTCATGTGAAACAACCAGCCTAATATATATAATGAATAATTGTTACATATGTTTCAATAGTATAGTTATTTATTTGCTTATTAGTAT
This sequence comes from Octopus bimaculoides, assembly GCF_046866305.1. Lineage (NCBI taxonomy): Eukaryota > Metazoa > Mollusca > Cephalopoda > Octopoda > Octopodidae > Octopus > Octopus bimaculoides. Next base: position 6,123,021 of record NC_142936.1, read on the forward strand.
ATTACATAATAAAGCCACATAACCAGGCCATTTCATCAGACATCTTTACATAATCAACTGATATACCTATCTGTCAGAGTGGTGATAGATAAACATTGAATTGTTTTAAAAACCACACACACACACACACACACACACGCGTGTATGTATGTAGTTTTTAAAAGAACTCATTGTTTATCACCCATCACTTTGGCAAGCATCTGTAATGAGAAAGCCGTCAGCAACCTCAGCTATA
>NC_142936.1:6128255-6133255 GCF_046866305.1 Octopus bimaculoides
CACTTAGACAAAATTTCCAGGTTACTTCTGCTCTATGCGAGACAGTAGGCCTAACATGGAATAGTTTAGACAATGACAAAAATAGAATAAAATAAAAATAAAATAAAATGAAATAGAATGAAAATGTGTTCATAGAAATGAGTTTTAGTAGAATTTATAAATGCCAGAATTAAGAATGTGATTGTAATTGATCTTGCAGATCAATTCCATATATTCCATGTAAAATTAAGATTTATAAACACGAAGGCTCTTAGTAGGATGTTCTGAGACTTTTCTCTGAGATTTATTAGTGAAAGATATGTAAAATTAAGATCTGGAATTTTATTGGATGACATGTATTAGTGTAGACGTGGCTGTGGGGTTAAGAATCTTGTGTTGAGACTGCTTGACCTAGGGTTCGGTTTCATTACAAGGTACCTTGGACAAGTGTCTTCTACTATGTCTTTGGGTTAATCAATGTCTTGTGAGTAAATTTGGTAGATGAAAACTGTGCAGAAGCCTGTTGGATATGTGTGTGTCCTTGTGTTTTTCCCCACCCCAGTACTTGGAAACTGGTGTCGGTTCTTTTATGTCCCAGTGACTTAGCAGTTTGAAAAAAGATATTGAGGAATAAGTACGAGTACCAAACTCGGAATTATGCATCGGTCACGGTCCGGTGATTGAAACAAAGGAAAAACAAAAAAAATATACATGCCAGTGGCATGTAAAAAGACAACCACTACAGTGTCGCCTTACTGGCACCTATGCCGGTGGCATGTGAACAACAACATTCAAGCGTGGTTGTTGCCAGTGCTGCCAGACTGGTTTTTGTGCAGGTGGCACATAAAAAACACCATTTCAGTGTGGTCGTTGCCAGTGCTGTCTGACTGGCCCTCATGCCAATGGCACATAAAAGCACCCACTACACTCTCGGAGTGGTTGGCATTAGGAAGGGCATCCAGCCATATAAACCTTGCCAAATCAGATTGGGACCTGGCGTAGCACTCTGGCTTACCAAGTTTTCAGTCAAACCGTCCAACCCATGCCAGCACGGAAAGCGGACGTTGATGATGATGATGATGAATAGAAAAGAAAACTAAAGGAAAAAGATAGGTGGAAAATGGCAAGTTTTCGATAATTTTGTGTTTGAGTTAGAAATAAGAATCCTGGCAAGTGTTGGAATTTATTATTTGAAAGTTTGTTGAAAATATAAATTCTGGTGAAAACATGATTGATTGATTTTGATTTGGATGAGAACGAAACAAGACTTTCAACATCTTTGTCTTGACTATTTTCCAGAAAACTGAGACGTCTGTAATAGAGAGCAAAGCAAATGGTTTCACTCATATATCACACAAACCGAAGAACTATTTCAAGATTGCTGCTGTATTAATTAGTATGATGGTTTATTAGACTTGGTGTTAGGAAATAAGATTCTATTTAAAATATGGATGAGTGCAGGTTATAGAGCTCTGAATAAACAGGCCTAAGATCAGAGACATTCCATCTGTGATCATCCAGTCTTTTCTTTTACTTAGATTACATTAGTCAGTATGTCCTTCTGCTTTTAAAACAGAAAGGGTGTGTCTTGAAAGAGATTTAGCTGATGTTTCTAAGAAATCAGGAAACCATATCATATCTTTTTTTTTCTCTTTGCTGATGAGGAACATGGCAAGCATTCATTAAAGAATGGCTGATTAGAAGACATTTATAAAGTAAAGCAATAATATTTATTCAATGAATTTGACAAAGGATCAGACAATGATTCTTATAGTCAAAGAAATCATGGACAGGCTGAAGATTATGCTGAGCAAAGAGAATTGGGAAAGAAACTCTCTCACCTCCAAACACATATGTTTGCACACACACACACACACACACACACACACACACACACACAGACACACACACACACACATATTTGTCTCTCTTTCTCTCTCCCACACACACAATTTCACACACGTACACATATACGCATGTACATATTCACACATACAACACAAATATCAAATAAGATTTCCTTTGAGAAAATTTCCTCTTTGAGACACGAGTCTAATTTTGTGCTGGATGATATATTTGGAGAGGAATCGCAGAAGGCCATATTGATAGAATATTGGAGAACTATCAAATGTGAATGGTTTGTTTCCTGCCAATCGTACTACAAAGATGTATCAGTAAATACTAATACATTTAGCTGACTAATTCCAGTCAACCTTGCTATATCAGAAGAAAAAGAAGAATTCCATACGATATGCAGCAGCATCATTGGAACATTGGCTGATTATTATGGTCATAGTGGCTGTGTGGTAAGTAGCTTGCTTACCAACCACATGGTTCTGGGTTCAGTCCCACAGCATGGCATCTTGGGCAAGTGTCTTCTATTATAACCTCGGGCCAACCAATATATATAGGTGCAAGAGTGGCTGTGTGGTAAGTAGCATACTCACTAACCACAGGGTTCTGGGTTCAGTCCCACTGCGCGGCACCTTGGGCAAGGGACTTCTACTATTACCTCGGGCTGACTAAAGCCTTGTGAGTGGATTTGTTAGACGGAAACTGAAAGAAGTCCATCATATGCATATATATATGTGTGTGTGCGTGTGTGTGTGTGTGTGTGTGTGTGTGTGTGTATGTTTGGGTGTCTGTGTTTGTCCCCCACCATTGCATGACAACCAATGTTGGTGTGTTTATGTCCCCATAACTTGGAGATTCGGCAAAAGAGGCTGATAGAATAAGTACTAGGCTTACAAAGAATAAGTCTTTGGGTCGATTTGCTCAACTAAAGGTCGTGCTCCAGCGTGGTCACAGTCAAATGACTGAAACAACTGAAAGAATATAAAATATTGGTTTACAGCATTGTATTAAACTCTTGTAGGAATTACAGTAAGAATTATGGTGTCCCACTTGCTTCAAACATACATAAATGTCCCACAACAGCAGTCATGATCTTTTTGACTCTCCTGTGTGAGAAGCAAGGAATCATTTTTGATTTTCTGCAATATTTGAAGATGGCATCAGCTGTTTGTTATTGAGATTTTAAACAAAGGAAATGATACAGAATCCCTCTGGGGATTTTACGGCCTCATAAAAACGGTACAGGAAAACAAGGCTTAGCTCTATATACAGAAGCACCGAGCAAATATAAGATGAATCAGTGCACAGGCAGTTTGTCGATATATCATGCATAATATTCCACAGAAGGCACCACCGAGTGTCTTATTCTCAACAAGGTGAACTTAGGCAGCAATACGTGACATTAAATGATTTGCCGAGTGACAGAATGAAATACTGACAGTGGAATATTAGCAATTATCTGCGGAGATTATTCTGTCAACCACTTTCCTTGGTGATATAGAAGAAAAAGGTGTAAAAATACATGAAAAAGTGGAAAGGAAATAAGAAAAAAAATAAAGAAAAGCAAACGAAAATGGAAACAGCAAATGAAATAACGTGTATGAGACTGTCGACGATCGTACACGTTTTTGATAATCCACAACTGGAAACAACAATGGAAGGTACTTTAGTTTTAGTCATCAGCAAATTGTGCAGCTCAAACACAGAGTAAACCGAATACATAAAAGAATTCTTTTTTAGTGGTTGTTGTTGCAGTGGGGTTTGGTGATGTGGCACGGGGGAGATTTAGTAATGAAGGAAGAAAGCTTCATTGTCGGTTGTTTCCAGGTTAAAGAGTTTACTCTGGAAGACAGAAACGCTTCTGATGGGATCGAAGAAAAAATTTTTCAATTTGGAAACAATTCGAAACGAAAGGAAAATGATTAAAAACAAATAAAAGAAAATAAATGGAATAGAACAAAATTAAATAGATAAAAAGAAATAATAAAAAGAACAGGGAAATAGAATCAGAGGAAAAAGCAATAATGCATGGAAAACCCCAAGGACCAGCTGTCACTTGCTAAATTTGTTACCGGGCAACCTCTTGTAATGGGAGGTTTCAAAAGGCCAGCACAAGGATAAAAATATTCATCGGTCAAAGTGATGAGGAGCAAATGAAAGAATATCAAGAATATGAAAATAGAAGAATGAATTCATATGAAAATAAATATATATATATGTATGTATATATATATATATATGTGTGTGTGTGTGTGTGTGTGTGTGCGTGTGTGTATATGTATGCATGTATGTATATATGTATATATATATATATGTGTGTGTATATATATATATATGTATACATGTATGTATATATGTATATATATATTGTGTGTGTGTATATATATATGTGGGTGTTTGTATGTACATATGTGTATATGTGTGTGTGTATATATGTATACATGTATGTATATATGTCTGTGTGTACATATATATATAAGTGTATGCATGTATGTATATATATATATGTGAGTGTGTGTGTGTATATATATATATATATATATATATATATGCACACACAAAAACACACATATATGTACATATATGCACATGTATATATACATATATATACACATATATATGTTGTATATACTATATATGAATACATATATATATATGCCTATATACATGTATATATATATATATATATATATATATATATGTACATATGAATATATATATGTATATCCTCATCATTGTCATTATCACCATCATCACCATCATCATTTAATGTCTGTTTTCCATTATGTCTTGGGTTGGATGGTTTGACAGGAACCAGAAAGCCAGAGAACTGCACTAGGTTCCAGTTGTCTGCTTTGGTAGGTTTTCCAATGCTGGATGCTGCCTTTCCTAATGTTAACCACTTTACGGAGCATTCTGGGTGCTTTTATCAGAGCACCAACAGCAATAAGATCTCCAGGTAACCAGCAGGACAAGACCCCCTCAAATGGTGGGGGGAGGGGGAAATAATACCGAGGGAGAAAAGAATGGTGTCTTGTGGTGTAAGAGAAACGGAGCTACCACAGATGGAGAAGAGAGTGAGAGGGGAGAAAAACGGTTAAGATATGATTGGGCGAAGTCAGGATGCAAACACCCAAGTTACAGGGAAGTATATATAAGTGCAGGAG
>NC_142936.1:6140755-6143255 GCF_046866305.1 Octopus bimaculoides
TCGCTAATTAATGCTTTTAAAATGAAAATATTCCCACAACACTAACAGCAAACCACTTGTAAGTGGGCTTTAATCATCATCATCATCATCATCCTTGTTGTTCTTACTACTACTACCACCACCACTGCTACTACTACTATCACCACTTCTATAATTACCGGTACTAGCCTACCACCACCACCACCAATACCACTACCACTACCACAACCTACTACTACTTCTACTACTACAATCACCAATGCTTCTACCACCACCACCACTACTACTACTACTACTACTACTACCACTACTATTACTACTACTACAAGCACCAATACATCTACTACAACCACTACTACTACCACCACTACTACTACTATCACCACCACCACCACCTGCTGCCACCACTACCGCCACCACCAGCAACAACACTGTCACCACCACCACCACCACCACCACCTGCTAGCCACCATCTCCACCGCCACCACCATCAGCAGCATCACCACTACCACTGTGACTAATATCGACCTGTATTTCGAAATCCATTTCTCTCCCATCCTGATGCGGTGCCAATCCCATCTACCTAGATTCTTCATGCTGTTTCTGTAATCTTTCTCCGTGGATTTGCAGAATTCTCAGAGAACCACACCGAATGCTTTGCCGTCCAGTATTTCTTTCTACTCTTTACCGTCTGATTTCAAATCCCGCTAAGATGACGGTCGACTTAGCTTTCATACTGGTGGGGATTGATAAAACAAAGAACCAGTCATGTACTGCCGTTAATGACACTGACTGGACCCCCTCCCTCCATCTTCAGATTTGCTGGTATTGAGCCAGAATTTGAAACAGCATCATCATCGTCCAAATCATTTAATCTTTGTGGTGGTGCCATGTCAAATGCACCTATGATAGTGCCGCATAAAAGGCATCTGTGTTGGCGTCACCACCACCACCACCACCACCGCCGCTGGCACCACCACCATCATCATCACCACCGCCACCACCATCAGCATTCTCATGATAATTGTCATCATTATCATTACCACCAACACCATCATCATCAACGTCCACCAACACCACCACCACCACCACCAACAACAACAACAACAACAACAACAACAACAACAACAACAACTGATGCTCCAAAACCTGCAAGACTAAAATGCCACCGATCCCATTGGCCAAAGTCCATCCCAAACATTTCTAATGTTTCCTAAACTCTCTGTTTTAATGTTCTGTAGCAGAACCGACTAATTTGCAATTAAATTCTTCACTTGCATGTTTGGAACGATTAATTTGTTGTTAGAGGCTTCTAGATAAGGGACAGTTAATGCAATGGCTTGAAAAGCTGGTCAGTTTGACCAAGATATGATCGCAGGTCTATGTATAGGTGGGTGGTTAAGATGTTTGCTTCTCATCCATGTAGTTCCAGTTTCAATCCTAATGTGCAACAGCATGCTGAACAAGGGTCTTTTTCTATAATTTATAGTCACAATGCTTTGTGAGTAGAATTTGGAAACCTGTTACATCATGAGTGTGTGATTAAGAAGTTTATTTGGCAACCATATGGTTTGGGGTTCAGTCTATCTGTGTAACTGATGGCATGTCTGATATATATATATATATATATATATATATATATATATATATACACACACACATACATATATACATATATATATATATACATGCATATACATACATACATATGTATATGTATATATATATATATATATATATATATATATATATATATATATATATATGTATATATGTATGTATTGGCCAGATTGGAGCAATCTCAAGTATAATCAGCTGAAATTGCGAAGATAATCTGGTACTCGACTGAGGAAAGAAAGCTTCAAATGACCCATCCTTGTTTTCTTTGTATCGTTGTTCTGGATGTTTTGTTGTCCCATTTTTGTATCACCTAACTGTCCGGATGTTTTGCGTTCTTGTCCCATTTTGCATATATATATATATATATATATATAGGTATATATATGTCACCAGGGCCTTAGAATAACACCCATGCAAATATTAAAAACGATATATTCAAAACAGTCACCTCAAGAATTTATTCAGAACAATTTCAATCACTACAATCATCCACAACAAGTCACTTTTAGGTCACCTGACCATGTAAGTGGATTCCATGAACATTCTGCTACTGTCATACCCCTCCCGCATTCTTTTATTAACCTTTCTCTTCTTTTACGTCTTCTTCTTCTCCACCGCCACCTCCTTTATCTACTACTACTGCTGCTTAAACAATCAAAGACAAGAATTCATATCAAACTAGCTGCTGCTGCTAACTACCTTGAACCCACAAGAGTAAAAAAGAGAGACAGAGACAGAGAGAAAAAAGGAAAATGTCCCTTGCATTTGAAAACTATGGAAATATTTTTAAAAGAACATCTAATTTAATTTTTCCACAATTTAATTGTTTTTCATGCTTTACTCTAAGTTGAAAAAGTTGCAATGACTGAAACCGGTACCAAAGTGTTCTTCATGATAAAAT
>NC_142936.1:6150755-6155755 GCF_046866305.1 Octopus bimaculoides
AAGACCAATAATAATAATAATTCTTTCTACTATAGTCACAAGGTCTGTAATTTTGAGGGAGGGGGCAAGTCGATTAAATCGACCCCAGTATTTCACTGGTCTTTTAGCAATCCTGAAAGGATAAAAGGCAAGATTGACCTTGGCAGGATTTGAACTCGGAATGCTAAGGTGCAGGAGTGACTGTGTGGTAAGTAGCTTGCTTACCAATCACATGGTTCCAGGTTCAGTCCCACTGCGTGGCACCTTGGGCAAGTGTCTTCTACTATGGTCTCGGGCCGACCAAAGCCTTGTGAGAGGATTTGGTAGATGGAAACTGAAAGAAGCCCGTCGTATATATGTATATATATATATATGTGTGTGTTTGTGTGTCTGTATTTGTCCCTCTAGCATTGCTTGACAACCGACACTGGTGTGTTTATGTCCCCGTCACTTAGCGGTTCGGCAAAAGAGACTGATAGAATAAGTACTAGGCTCACAAAGAATATGTCCCGGGGTCGATTTGCTCGACTAAAGGTGGTGCTCCAGCATGGCTACAGTCTAATGTCTGAAACAAGTAAAAGAGTAAAAAGAGAGAGTATGGAAGGGAAGGTTGCTAAGTATTTCATCTGGTGTGCTAACGATTCTGCCAGCTTGCTTCCTTAACGATAATAACGATAATACTTCTGTGTCACTTTGATGCCATGCGCTGCTCTCTCACTCAAAATGGTGCAGTCAGTGGCACTCATGGCTTCTAGTCTTAACTGATTGGAAGTGTTATCATATACATTGTTTTGTCTTGGTATAAAAGATGAGCTACAACAAATATTCTGCTTAATACCACAGATTTGCTTGTCAGTTGTTTGACCTTAACCAGTTGAGCATGTCCCTTGGTGGCTGATGATATGTGCATCTCTGATCATGAGCAGAAATAGCCGGGGAGCATCATAGTCATGTGTTGAGAGGAATTCTTTGGGGTTTGGATAATTCATCTCTGGAAACATGGGTGTTTCATTCAACATCCTTAAGCAATCCTTATTCAGGAATAATTTAATTTCATTTAAAAACATTTTAGGTTGTATTATTGTTTGTAGTGCTGGATGTTTCTCAATGTCTGATTGTAAGTTGAATAAAGAATTAAATCTTTCCCATGTACACATATATATATATATATATATATATATATATATATATATATACACACATATTAAGCCGTATCACACATCACATCATATGAGAGTCGTTATTGGTTCAATGTTGTGATTTTGGACGGCATCTGTGAATTAGTAAGTAAAGCAGTTACTGTGATATATATATTGGCTAACAGGTTAATATCCAACAAACAATTATTCCAACCGTTTGTTGGAAATTGGATGATGACATGTGAGGTCTCGGAAAATCTGGTAAATGCCGATGTTTTTCTATGGCGCTCTTTATTTTCTTTCTCTCTTCTTCTTTTGTCTGTATGTCGAACAAAAGACATCTGACTCTGTTTCAATTAGATAAAATTTCTTCTGAATCATATCAGCAGCTTTTATTTGCCATCAAAATAACTACGTTAGCGGTGGAGTGGGGTGAGGCGAGGTTGGGTAATGACAGCTGGTTGTGAAGGTGGTGCATCAGTGTTCCGCTGCTGTTCTTTCTACATTCATATATTGTTGTTGATGATATTGTTGTGGTTGCTTAACCCCCCAGGTCAATCCTAAACGATCATACCTACAGGTGCAGGCATGGCTGGCTGTGCAGTAAGAACTTTGCTTCTTGACCACGTGGTTCTGGGTTCAGTCCCACTGCATGGTACCTTGAGTAAGTGTCTTCTGTGAAAACCTTGGGCTGACAAAAGCCTTGTGAGTGGATTTGGTAGATGGAAACTGAAAGAAGCACATCATGTGTATCTATCTATCTGTCTGTCCATCCGTCCATCCGTCTATATATATATATATATATATATATATATATATATGTTATATTTCTATGTGTGTATGTGCATCTTTGTGTCTGTGTTTGTCCCCATCAGTGCTGGAAATCAGTGTTAGTGTGTTTATGTCCCTGTAACTTAAATTCTTGGCAAAAGAGACCAAAAGACTAGGTACCAAGCTTAAAAAAAAGAAAATATTAGAATCATTTGTTTTCAACTAAAAATTTGTCAAGGTAGTGCCCCAGTATGCCCAGAATCGAATGGTCATGAGACAAGGGGGTTCAGGCTTAAAGATTTTTAGCTTATCTTATTAATACAGTTAGCTCCTGTGCTGGTGGCATGTAAAAAGCACCCACTACACTCATGGAGTGGTTGGCGTTTGGAAGGGCATCCAGCTGTAGAAACATTGCCAGATCAGATTGGAGCCTGGTGCGGCCACTGGCTTTCCAGACCTCAGTCAAACCATCCAGCCCATGCCAGCATGGAAAACGGACGTTAAATGATGATGATGATGAATAATCGGTGAACTTAAGGTAATCTGGCAGAATCGTTAGGTTTGTTGAGCAAAATGCTTAGTCTCATTTTGTCTGCCTTTACGTTCAGGGTTCAAATTCTGCCAAGGTCGACTTTGCCTTTTGTCCTTTCTGGGTCAATAAAATAAGTACCAGTTATGTACTGGGGTCAATGTAATTAACTTACCCCCTATCTTGAAATTACTGGTCTTTTGCCAGAATATGAAATGACTGATTGGTGAAATTGGTTTTCTGTGTAAATACCTAATTGAGAATCTGAATAAGTTGGTGTTTGCTGTAAAAGAAATCACCCACCTAACAAGCACGTTATAAAAACAATCAGTAAGAGGAACAGTAAAATTATGCAAGATTTTCTCAAGTTCAAAATGTGAATTCACTTTTTTTGCTATATACATCTTTATAGATTGGAGCCTGGTGTTGCCATTGGGTTTCACCAGTCCTCAGTCAAATCGTCCAACCCATGCTAGCATGGAAGGCGGACGTTAAACGATGATGATGATGATGATGATGATGATGATGATGATGATATCATTGTTAGAAACCAGGTCCTTCTTCACGAAAATATTTCAAATAATTAGAAATAAAAGAAAATGGATGAATGGATACAAACATACATATTTACAAACACACCAACATATATACATAAATACAGACAGACAGACATAGAGAAATATTACCTTGGCTGGAAGCAGGTGAAGGCTAGCAACAGGAAGTGCATCCAACCACTGAAAATTTGCTTTAACAGATTCCATCTGAGCCATGCAAGCATGAAGAAATATCAGACTTGATAATGATGATAATGATGATGATGGTTTTAAGCAATGCTTGACCAACTCTAATAATCAACCAACCATTATGAAATACTAATACAGATCTACTAATACCAACAGAGCTACTAATAATAATAATAATAGTAATAGATATGTCAATACATACAGAGATTGACTTAATTATAAGACCACAACATCTCACTTAATTAGAACCGCTTTAAACTTTTCAGTCGCTAAGACAGAACAGTATTTATGTGTTGTATGTTGATTTTCTTTCATTTATTATTTTTTGTTTTTACTGGTTTCAGTTATTGCTCTATGGCCAAGCTGGAGTATTGCATTCTAAGATATATATAGTTAATAAATTACCCGTTCCCCAACATATATCTTATAAACTGGTACATAGTCTTTTCTACTCTAGGCACAATGCACAAAATGTTTGGGGAGGGGGCCAGTCAATTAGATCGACCCCAGTATGCAACTGGTACTTAATTTATTGACCCTGAAAGGATGAAAGGCTAAGCTGTAAATGAGCATCATTGTTATGTAAGTGGTGCCCTTTGTTTTCAATTTTCCATGAAAACATATATGTTCATGGGGAAATACTACCTTTCTTGAAATCAGTCGAGGATTGGTGACAGGAAGAGTATCTGGCCGTAGGGAATTCATCCACCTTAACAAATTTCATCCAGCACATGGGACCATGGAAAAATGGATGTCAAAACGATGATGACGATGACAATGATGATGATAATGATGAGCATTGATTTGGCCATCCTTCCATCCATCCATTCGTCCGTCTGTCCGTCCATTCATCCATCCGTCCATCCATCCGTCCGTCCTTCCATCTGTCCATCCATCCATCCATCCATACCCCCTCCATCTGTCCATCTATCCATCCATCCATCCATTCCTCTGTCCAACCGTCCGGCCATCCAACCATCCATCCATCCATCCATCCATCCATCCATCCGTCCGTCTGTCCGTCCGTCCGTCCGTCCGTCCATCTGTCCATCCATCCATCCATCCATACCCCCTCCATCTGTCCATCCATCCATCGTTCTGTCCATCCATCCATCGTTCTGTCCATCCATCCATCGTTCTGTCCACCTATCCATCCATCCATCCATTCCTCTGTCCGTCCGTCCGTCCGTCCATCAGTCCATCCAACCATCCATCCATCCATTCCTCTGTCCGTCCGTCCGTCCGTCCGTCCATCCACCCATCCCTCCATCCTTCCACCCACCCCCATACAGTTTTTGTTTGTTTTTTCCAATTCTTCAGCCGTTTCTCTTTCCTTCTTCTTCTTCTTCTTCTTCTTCTTCTTCTTCTTCTTGTCAGCTCTCTTACGTCTGTGTTATAATTCCATTAAGCTTCAATTGTTCTGTCTGAATAATTCTACTGACATTAGAAGACGTTGCGATGTGCAGCAATTTATTCCAATTTTCACGGTGGATGGACTCCGAAACACCCACAAGAGATTAAGTTTATCCAAAAGAGGTCAAGCTGTAATTAGGTGGTGGTGGTGGTGATAATGGTGGTGGGAGTACTACTTGAAGACAGTGTGTTCACATTACTTACAGTCATAAAAAACTGACAGAATGGAGCCTCGTTCTTCGAGTGACACTTGCACAAATATGAGCTTGAACTCGGCACCACATGTTAAAGAAACATTTGACATGGCCGTGTGGTTAGGAAGCTCATTTTGCAACCATGAGGTTTCAGGTTCAGTCCCACTATGCAGCACCTTGAGCAAGTAACTTTTGCTATAAAGTACTGGAGTGGCAATTACCTTGAGAGTGA
>NC_142936.1:6158255-6183255 GCF_046866305.1 Octopus bimaculoides
GCCTTCATCAGGTGTCTTGGGGGGAAAATTTCAAAACTGGGTTCTTAATTTATCGACCCCGAAAGAATGAAAGGCAAAGTTGTCATCGGTGGAATTTGAACTCAGAACATAAAAATGGACAAACTGCTGTTGAGAATTTTGCCCAGCATTTCTAACGATTCTGCCAGCTCACCACCAAATTCTTACAAATTATTCTTTCTACTATAGGCACAAGGCCTGGAAATTTTGGGGAGGGAGCCAGTCGATTAGGCACCAGTATGCAACTGGTACTTAATTTATCGACCTTAAAAGGATGAAAGGCAAAGTAAACCTTGGCAGAATTTGAACTCAGAACTTAAAGACAGACGAAATACCGCTAAGCATTTCGCCTGGCATGCTAACATTTCTGCCAGCTCACCGCCTTAAAATATTCTTTTCTACCCTACGCACAAGGCTCAAAATTTTATGGGAGAGGGCCAATCGATTAAATCAACCCCAGTATGCAACTGGTATTTAATTTATCGGCCCCAAAATGATGAAAGGCAAAGTCGACCTCGGTGGAATTTGAACTCAGAACGTAACGGCAGACGAAATACCAATGAGCATTTCGCCCAGTGTGCTAATGATTCTGCCAGCTTACGACCAAATTTCTTATATATTATTAACAGATTTATTCTCAGTTGAAATCTGACCAATGTTGACATTTCACTCATGAATAGGGGTGGTGGTGGTAGTGGTGGTGGTGGTAGTGATGGTGGTGGTGGTGGTGGTGGAGTGTACAAATATGAAAAACAAAAATGAATCAGAAATAAAGCTGAAGTTGATTCAATTAACTAAGTTCTTCTCATAAAAAAAATAAAAATAATAATAATAACCATGTACCTAAGAAATCAATAATAATAATAATGATAATGAAAACAAAATAATTTGTATTCTATAACGAGAACATTTAATTGTTTGCAAATGTCTTTTGTTTATTTGCTTGTTTAATTAATTATTTTTTTTTTTTTTGTTGTTGTTTTTTTCAATCTTTTCATGCTATTGTTATTGAGAAAAGATATTTGTAACTAGTGTGCTCTATGGTGCAGCATCATCATCATCATCCTGATGATGCTGTATTCTGTGATGTAAAATGACTGAGAGCTTAATTCATCACCAGAATAACGCATGACAAGGCACCTTCAGTGCACTTATTTGCAGCGTTTGAATGTTATTGTATTGTCTAAAACTAAACATTTGATGCACTTTAATAAATTTTTACATGCTGTTGCATTTTGCGGTGAAGCTGTAACTGGTGCACTTTTTTTACTTTTTTGAAACAATAATATCAACATTTTCTTTCTCTTTTTTTTCATCCCCACCAACATCCCCACCATCATCATCATTGTTTAATGTCCACTTTTTCAAGTTTGCATGGTTCAAATGGAATTTATTGAGGTAGATATATATTCTACAGCTGGATGCTCTTCCTGCTGTCAGTCCTTGCCTATTTCCAAGGACTGACAGTGCACTTCACTAGCATAGCTCTTGACCAATGAGTCACACTGGCTACTACACCACAAGGACTATACCTTGTGGTCAAGACTCTGCTGGAGGATGAATTACTCCCTTTCTCTCACCAGTCTCATGGCTAATGTGGCAACTGCTTAAACTAGGCAATGAATTAAATCACTCTCCCAAGAACAGTGAAGGCACATGGCTCAGTGGTTAGAGCATCGAGCTTGCAATCATGAGGCTGTGAGTTCAATTCCCGCACTGGGCTGCATGTTGTGTTCTTGAGCAAGACACTTTATTTCATGCTACTCCAGTTCATTCAGTAGAAATGAGTTGTGACATCATTAGTACCAAGCTGTATCAGCCCCTTTGCCCTTCCCTTAGATAACACCGGTGGCGTAGAAAGAGGAGACCGATCAGCATGGGTGACCGCTGGCATTCCATAAGCAACCTTACTCACACCTGTGCTTCAGCGAGGAACTTTCTAGATGCAATCCCATGGTCATTCATAACCAAAGGGGGTGTGGAGGTCACCCTCCCAAGAACAGAAATAGTTACTTCTACAAACTACAAGCTTCCTTACAGTTTTCACATAGAAAATTAAATTGAAGGCTCTGATAGGAAACGGTTGTTCAAGGTGGTGTGCTGTAAGATTGAACTCAAAGTGTTGTGATTGCAAAGCAATCTTCTCAATCGCATGGCCATGTCTCTCAATGCTCACATAAAATGCTGATCATGCACCTACCAACATCTAAACTCTAAACTCATTGCATTTCATCTTAGGAAATAAAATGATGAAATAACAAAATAAAATAATAATAAAGAAGAGAGATTTCCTGGTGGGAAAACTAAGTAGTTTGTGCAGCATTGAGGTCCTTGTTATCATCATCATCAGTATCAACTTCAGCATCATCGCTATCGTCGTCATCATCATCATCATCATCTTCATCATCATCACCTTCATCACCACCACCATCACCTTCATCATCACCACCACCATCACCTTCATCATCATCATCATCATCATCACCACCACCACCCTCCCCTCCTTCTCCCCCACTCCTCCTCACTGTATTTTATATTTTATCATTACCCTTCTGTTTTTTTTGTCTGTTTTTTTTCTAGCAACGGTCTCTCTCTCACTAAGCTATTTTGTCTTACATAATACAACAATTGGAAAGTATTGTAGTGCACGTCAGGAGATCAACTTGTAGCTTCATCTCATAAGAAGCAATTATAGGAAAAGGTTATTATATTTTATTTTACATGTGTAGCAGCAGCAGTAGCAGCACAAGTGGCAGATAAAAGCATTCGAGATAACAGAACGACAACAACAACCACAACAAGAAGAAAAATGTAAAACGACTGACATAACAAAACTGAAACAACTGTTATAAAACAATAACAGAAATAAAGACAAAAAAACAACAGTAAAAAATATATATATTTTGGTTGTTCTTTTTTTTTTGTTGAAATCGAAAAATTTAGAATGTTAGTGTAGCCATAGCAACTGGAGATATCTTCAAAACTAGTTGTCGTAACGAACATTATCGGCACAACTACCACCACCACCACCATCACTGCCGCTATCACCAGCACCACCATTAATGCAATACTACTGCCAACATTATCACTAACACTAATAAGTCAATTTAAAGCTCGTAAAAGAGTCAACAAATACAGAAGCGCTGAAGGATTTCTCTGACTTTAAAAAGCAAGGACAAACAGAACTCTGTGGAAGTCAATAACAAACACCATCATGAAGACGGGGATTAAAAGCCTCATTGTCATCATTGTCAAATTCCTTGTCATAATAATAATAATAATAATAATAATAATAGAAAAAAATGCTTTCTAATTGATGTATCAATACCAGCAGATGACAACGTTTCCCTAAAAGAAATGGAGAAACCTTCAAAATACAAAGACCTGGAAATAGAGGTAATTCGAATGTGGAATCTAAAAACAGAAACAATTCCTATCATAGTAGGTGCTTTAGGTATAATGAAAAAATATTCAGACAAATACATAACAAAAACACCAGGACTTACAAATATATATAACATACAGAAAATTATACTACTGGGCACTGCACACATCCTACGCAAAACACTTTTAATACAGTAACCATAAGAGCATCACAGCAAACCACAGCACATACCCAAGGCGCACAGAGCTGCGCTCGGTAGTGAAGTGAAAGCACGTTATAAAAATAAAACTACTGAACAATAATAATAATACGGAAGGTGCTCGAAAAATACGAGGTGTTACCTTAGTTCACTGGTAGGGAACAGCTGACACTGTAATACATCTCCAGCGTTAGAAGCTGTGCAGAGTCAATAATAATAATAATAATAATAATCATCATCATCATCGTAATCCCTTCTACTTAAGGCACAAAGCTTGAAATTTTGTGGAAGGGATTAAGTTGATTACATCGACCTCAGTGTTTCACTGGTACTTAATTTATCGACTCCGAAAGGATGAAAGACAAAGTCGACTTTGGCGGAATTTGAACTCAGAACGTAGTGATGGGCAAAATATTGTAAGCGTTTTGCCTGGCATGCTAAAAATTCTGCCAGCTCACCACCTTACTACTACTACTACTACCACTACCACTACTACTACTACTACTACTAATAATAATAATAATAAACGCCCGAATGCAGTACCAGGCAGTGGCTCTCATGGCTTCTGATCTTAACTGATTGGAAGTGTTATCATGGACATTGTTTTGCCTTGGTATAAAAAAAGATGGGCTTCAGCAAATATTCTGCTCAATATCAGAGATATACTTGTCAGTGGCTTGACCTTAACCAGTTGAGCATGTCCCTTGGTGGGTGACGATATGTGCATTTCTGATCAAGAACAGGTGTAGTGGGGAAGCATCATATAGCCATGTGTTGAGAGGAATTCTTCGGAGTTGGAATAACTCACCTCTGGAAACATGGGTGTTTTGTTTAACATCCTTAAAACAAACCTTATTCAGGTATAGGTATAGTTAGAGAAAGAGAGAGAGGGAGAAAGAGAAAGAGGGAGAAATGGAGAGAGAGAGATTGAAATATTATAATTTATTAACTGAACATGATTGACATGAACATTTCCCTCTCTTCATTCACATAAAGAGAAATGTGCTGAGACACATAAACAGAGAGAGAGAGAGAGAAAAGGAGAGAGAATAAAGAAGAGAGAGACAGAGAGAGAAAGAGAAGAACAGAGGAAAAGAGAGAAAATGAGAGATAAAGAAAGAGAAAAAGAGGATGGATGGAAGGAGAGAAAGGAGAGGAGAAATATTAAAACGTCTGATGTCAAATAAGTCAGCATTGAATCAGTGATGCCAAAAAGGCAATGCCAAAATGGCTGCGCCAAAACGTCTCATACTCCAAATAATAATAGATAATAATAGAAAGCTGTACAGCGACTTACCGGAATTCTACTTGTCCATCAACAAGGGCAACGGAGAAGAAATCTCCTCGAGCATCCGGCTTCTCGGAAGCAAATAGCAATAATCCATTTGGAGATTCTGGTTTGATTTCTAGATAAATGCGGAACTGTTTGTAAGCATCACGCAACACAGGGAAAGCCAAATATCCTCGGCCATTCAATTTTGGGTACCTGACGACAATTTCTGTGATTGGGTTGGTAAGGTGGAGCAATGAAAGAGAAAAGAAAAATATATGAAACATATGGAAAAGGAAAAAAAAAATATACAATATTAATACTAATAATTACAATAAACATCTTTTACCCTATACTTGTTTTAGTTAGTGGAATACAACCATGCTGGGGAATTTACATTATTTACATTTGATGGATATTTGTCCTCATCTTGTTTGTTGTTAACATGTTTCGGCTGATATACCCTCCAGCCTTCATCAGGTGTCTTGGGGAAATTTCGAACCTGGGTTCTCATGCCCATTTTCGTCGTCGTTGTCATCGTCGTCATCTTCATCATCATCATCATCATCATTATTATTATTATCCCGGCATATAGCATAGTGGTTAAGAGTGTGGGCTACTAACCCGAAGATTCCGAGTTCGATTCCAGTCAGTGACCTCGAAAAATATACCTTAGGGATGAGAACCAGGTTCAAAATTTCCCCAAGACACCTGATGAAGGCTGGAGGGTATATCAGCCAAAACGTCGTGTTAACAACAAACAAGATGAGGAGAAATATCCGTCAAATGTAAATAATGTAGACCCCACAAATTTTAATGTCCCCTCATTCAATGCCCATGTGGCAAATACAAAACAAATCATCAATATCATCATCATCATCATCATCAACTTAATCATGTGTCCAGTGTGGCATTATCTATAATCCTCAACTTTATCATCATTGTTTTCTTTCTCCTCCTCGTCGTCATCAACCTTATCTGCGTCATCATCGATCATCATCATGAAATTTTCATCATTGAGAAAGATTAAAATATATATGGAAAAAAAATAAATGAATGCATCCTGCACAGAAGCACATCATCATGACCATCACCAGCACCAGTATCACCAGCACCCTCCTCCTCCTCCTCATCATCATCACCAGTAGCATCATTGTCTTCACCATCTTCATCATCATCATCATCATTCTCGTCATCATCATTGTCATCATCATTATCATCATCATCATCATTGTCGTCATCATCATTGTTTTTATCATCATCACCGTCATTGTCATCATCATCCTCACCATCGTCATCATCATTCTCATCATCATCGTCGTCATCATTATCACCATCATTATCATCATCGTCATCATCATCATTCCCATCATCATCATCATCATTCTCATCATCATCATCGTCATCAACATCATCATCATCCTCATTATGGCATTATCCTTATAATCATTATGAAATATAACAGGAGGATCATCATTTTGACATTATCTTCCCTCTTAGCATTATTTCCGTCATTACAATGACATCATATCTTCCTCCACCTCCTCCTCCTCCTCCTCCTCCTCATCATAAAATTATTCTGCTCATCATAAGTTATTAATAATAATAATAAAAGTAATAATAATCCTTTCTACTATAGATAGAAGGCCTGGAATTTGAGGGGAGGGGGATGGTCAATTACATCAAATAATTATTTATATCATCACCATCATCACCACCATCATCACCACCATCATCATTGTTTTCCAGTCCAACATTTTTATAAACTTCGCTCTCTCTTTCTGTCTTTTTCTCTCCCTCTCTCTCTTCATATTTGTGTTATATTTATTTGACTAAAACCTCTTCAAGGCAGTGCCCAAGCATGGCCACTATCCAATGATTGAAACAAGTAAAAAAAAAATAAGTAAAATAAAAAATAAAAGATTGAAAAAAAATATATTGAAAATTAATGTTCATAATTTAACAGTCAGGTAATTGTTAATATCAAAAAAATTCTTGGCAAATATTTCAATTTTAAATATAAACTTAATTTCAAATTCCTTAATATATTTTTATTATTATAAATTTGTTAATATGTTTTTATTATTTTATATTTCTTAAAATATTTTTATTATTTTAAATTTGTTAATATATTTTTATTATCTTATATTTCTTAAAATATTTTTATTATTTTAAATTTGTTAATATATTTTTATTATTTCATATTTCTTAATATATTTTTATTATTTTAAATTTGTTAATATACTTTTATTTTAAATTTCTCTTTAAATCTTTTAATCATACCAAATTATATCCTATATTTTGCTCCATTATTCCGCTCTGCAATCACCTTTTATTTATCAGAATAGATATTACATATATTAGTTACATACTTTAATTTTTGCGCAACAATTTTTCTTATTTCTTCCTTAATTTCTTTATACCTGACACAAAATATTTCCTTACCTCCCTCTTTGCCACTGAATTTACTAACAATAATAAATTCTCTATAATTTCCTTATACGCTCCTTTAAATTGCTTTCTCTCTGTTAAATTATGAACATTAATTTTTAATATTTGTTCCCCCTTTCGTCAGTTATTATAATACCTTATATTAAATATATGAAATTTTGGAAACAAAAATATATGAATATTTATTAAATTATGTTATTTAAGCGATCTTCACCATTATCCTCATCATTTATGAAACAATGTTTTATAAAACATAATGCACTTTACCTTACCAATTCAATCAAATTAAATAACTTTTTATCTAATTTATTAGATACAAGTCACCAGTTCAGTTTCTTCTCTTCAACCCCGAGTAGCAATTTATACAGGATGCCATTGTCGTTTGTAACAGTTATCTTTTAAATCAACTCAATTTTACACCAGATATGCAGAGATTCACACACACACACACACACGTATGTGTCTGTTGTGTAAACCAGTGTGAGTGTGGATGCATGGACATATGCTTGTGTGTGTGTGTGTGTCTCTCTCTCTCTCTCTCTCTCTATATATATATATATATATATATTCTTTTATTCGTTTCAGTGTTTCAGACATTTTACTGTGGCCATGTAGGAGCACCACAACCCTAGGACTTATGTTTGTAAGCCTAGTACTTATTCTATCGGTCTCTTTTGCTGAACTGCTAAGTTACAGGGGATGTAAACCCACCAGCATTGGTTGTCAAGCGATAGTGGGACACACACACACACACACACACACATATACAACAGGCTTCTTTCAGTTTCCGTCTACCAAATCCACTCACAAGGCTTTGGTCAGTCTGAGGTTATAGTAGAGGACACTTGCCCAAGGTGCCACACATTGGGACTGAACCCAGAACCATGTGGTTGGGAAGCAAGCTTCTTATCACACAGCCACTCCTGTGCCTATATACATATATATCATCATCATCATCATCATTGACATTTAACGTCTGCTTTCCATGCTGGCATGGGTTGGACGGTTTGACCAAGGACTGGCAAGCCAGTAGGCTGCACCAGGCTCTAATCTGATCTGGCAATGTTTCTACAGCTGGATGCCCTTCCTAATGCCAACCTCTCTGAGAGTGTAGTAGATGCTTTTGCGTGCCGCTGGCATGAGGGCCAGTCAGGCAGTACTGGCAATGACCGCGCTCAAAAGGTGTTTTTTATGTGCCACCGGCACATGTGCCAGTAGGGTGACACTGGCAACGACCACGTTCAAATGGTGCTTTTAACATCCCGCCGACATGGGAGCCAGTCAGTGGTCCTGGCAATGATAATGCTTTATATATATATAACCCATAAAAGTCAGGAGAGGTGAATATATTTATTTAGCTAATTGTCATCCTTAGGGTTACAGTTGTTTCACAGCCTTCTTTATGTAATAATAATTTCAGTGTGTAATGAATTATGTTTACATGTCTGCACGCTCTGCATTATACAATGCAAATGTATATTTGCAAATCAGTGCAGATTACGAGAGCAGGCTCATCAGAGCAAAGAGGTCCAAAATACCAAATTTCACGCAAAAGGTGAACCAGAGAAACTTGTCAAAGGTGCTGTGAAATAGGACTGAACCGAGAACCAAGTGATTACAAACTGAACTTCATAGCCATACCATACACCTTAATGTAACATGTTTCCCTACTTTTAGCTTTCCTGAATTAAGTGATCTTGAAGAGATCCTCATGCTTAATAGATGTCCAATAATGTCACCAACATACAACATCGACGGTATCATTGACAAACAGAACCCAACAACAACAACAACAATAACAAACGTTACAAGAAAAATAATGAAAACCACTTAAAGCACAAACTGCAGAAAAGGAATGAATTTATTCAATGGCAAATAAATAAATAAATATTTTCCTTCTTTATCTTGCATTCTTAAGTAGCTTTCGGTATTTTCCTATACTTACATGATAATAATTTGGGTAAATAGCAAAATCCTACAATGGAATTGCTATAGAAATGGAAATGAGAGAAAGAGAGCGGTGGGGAGAGTAGAAGGGAGAGGGAATGTGTGTGTGTGTGTGTGTGTGTGTGTGTGTATGTGAGGAGGAGATAATGCAAGGAAATGCATGTATAAGAATGGGCATTGATGAGGTGTCTATGGATAGGTTTGGCATGGTAGCGTGTAGAAGACAAGCCAGATATCTCTTCACATCTAGAGATAGAACGACATTGTTGTTTGCTTCTAGCCTTCAGTTTACAATCGGTGAGCAAGCACACATGTAGATGAAGGGGACATGAAATCACTCACACAAACACAGGCACACACAAAAGACACACACACACACACACAAAAGACACACACACACACACATATATATATGTATATACATATACATATATATATATATATATGTACATATATACATATATATACATATATGTACATATATATATATATATGTACATATATGTACATATATACATATATATACATATATACATATATATATATATATATATATATATATATACATATACATATATATATAACTATATACATACATATATATATATACACATATATATACATATATATACATATATATACATACATATATATACATACATATACATACATATATATACATACATACATACATATACATACATACATATACATACATACATATATATATACATGTATATATACTTAATATATACATATATATATATATATATATATATATATATTTATATTTATGTATATGTCTTTACATACATGTGAATATATGTATACACACACACACACACACACACACACACACACACACACGACAGGCTTCTTTCTTTTCTCGGGTACCAAATCCTTTCACAAGGGCTTTCGTCAGGCTTCAGTTATAGCACCGTACTCCTAAAGGGAGCAGAGATAATAAGAAACAGCAGAATAAATTTTATGCTGTGACATAGAAGATCCTCCAGAATGAAAGCGAGCGAGAGAGAGTGAGAGAAAGTAATCCTGTTCCTTATGTGCTTCTGTACATCATGTTACAACTATTCTTCTTACAATAATGGTTGCAGTACACAGATGCTTATCTTGTAGAATATTTCATGTTTCGGAGTAATATTCACCATGTGTTATATTTTATCTTATGGTAATTTCATCGAAGTAAACTACCTCAAGTTCATATGTACTCTCTATGTATTACCTTGCGGCAGTTTATATTGGATAGTATCTTATTTTGTATTTTTTCTCTCTGTTATTGTTTAGCATGGGGGTTGGCCACCACTGACCAGGTATATTATTAAAGGTGTTCCAATTTAAAGTTGACCTCATCAAAATTTGAATTCAGAATGTAAAGCTGGAAGGAATGCCACCAAGCTCTTTCTTGTGGCAGAGTCACAATTCTGCCAGTTCAACACCTTAATAATAATAATAATAATAATAATAATAATAATAATAATAATAATAATAATAATAATAAAAATAAAGATATGAAGCAGGGGTGATTGCATGGACAGTAGAAGAACTAAACAGCTTAGACAGAAAGGCAAGGAAGTTACTAACTAGATATGGGTCACTCCACCCAAAATGTGACATACAGACAGACTGTATGTACCAAGAAAAAGAGGTGGAAGAGGACTTATTGGATATGAACACAGTATTAAAGTAGAGGAAAGCAACATAGCATGATGTGTAAAAAATGCCACAGAACCACTGTTATTAGAAGTATGAAGGTCAGGCTTGTGTAGGATGGAAGATTGCAAATATAAAGCAGTATACAAGAAATTGAAAACGAATGAAACTGAAAATAGGTGGATAAAGAAAAGAATGTTTGGTCAATTTCATTGGGATGTTGAAGATAAGACAGACAGACAGAGAAAAAAGATGGCTGTGGATGACTAAAAGTGATTTAATAATAATAATAATGATGATGATGATGATGATGATAATAATAATAATAAAATAATAATAATAATAATAATAATAATAATAATAATAATATTAATAATAATAATTTCTTTCTACTGTTAGCATAAGGTCTGAAACTTTGTTGGGAGGAGGTTAATCAATTATGTCAACCCCAGAGCTTAACTGGTACTTAGTTTAATTTAATGCCCCACCCCCACCGAAAAAAAAAATATATGGCAAGGTCGACTTTGGTGGCATTTGAACTTAGGATCTAAAGAGTTGAAAGAAATGTCACTTTGCATTTTGTCTGAAATTGAAATGATTCTGCTAGTTTGCCACCTAAATAATGATGATGATGATGATGATGATGATGGTGATGATGATAAATCTATAAAAATTTAAGAACCTTCCAATAAATTGCTATGATAGTTTGGGAAACAACAAACGCCAAGATTAAGGAGACAAGTCTATCCTGAGAACCATTAATTCAAGAGATTATATGCTTAAGATTATTTCTTTCATTGAATGTGTGCACATTCGCATATATATGTGTATGCGTGACTGTGTTTATGCATGCAAGTCTGTGTGTTTGAGTACACAAGCGTGTACATGATAATACATGTGGTAATGCGCACATGCAAATGTATGTGTGCATGTGAATTTATGCATGCAAGACTGTGTGAATATATATATGTATGCTTGTATTCAAGTGCATGTGGGTGTAACTGTCAATATGTATAAGTGTGCACATGCAAATGTTTGTGTGCAGATGCATTCATGTGTGCAGAAGTGTATGTGTTCATATACATTTGGGGTTAAGTGCACATGTGTACACAATACCCCATATGCAAGTGTGTACATGCAAATGTACATGCTTGCATCTGCATACATTTGCAGAAGACAGCATGTGTACACATGTATGTCTGTGTTGAATTACATGTGCATGTACACTTCAGTATGTATAGGTGCACACACAAATGTATGTGCATGTGCATTTATGCATGCAAGATAGTGTGTACGTGTACACATGTATGTTTGTGTTGAAGCTCACATCTGTGTGTGTTTGTGTGTGTGTGTGTGTGTGTGAGACAATAAATATATATGTATGTTCGTACAAATAGCTACGTGTGAGTTGTCCAGTCCTTAATGAGAATAATTATGAATATTTATTCGACAAAACGGAGACTTTAGTTCACAAGGTTGAAAGGGCTCATTTGATTTGTTTGTTGGCATAAATCACACCCCTTCCACACACACGCACACAGATACCTTGTTCCACATACAGCCATAAACACACCCATACAACTGTATCCATAATGTTTATGCCCCCCCATACACCTTAAGGGGTGCTGCATTTGATTGCAAATATATGTGATTAATCCCGAATTTATGTAAAAGCACATATTTGTATGTACACACATGGACATGTGTATGTGTGTGTGTGTATATGAGTGTGTGCATATGTATGTATGTGTATATATTTCATTTTCATTTTTTTTTTCATTTTATCTAGTTTCAGCTCATGAGCTGTGGCCATGCTGGGGCACCGCCATTTGATTTGTTTGTTAAGAGCGCGGGCTACTAACCCCCAAGATTCTGAGTTCGTTTCCAGGCAGTGACCTGAATAATAATAATAATAATAATAATAATAATAATAATAATAATAACATCGAAAAATACCTTAGGAATGAGAACCCAGGTTCGAAATTTCCCCAAGACACTTGATGAAGGCTGGTGGGTTAACAACAAACAAGATGAGGACAAATATCTGTCAAATGTAAATAATGTAAATAATATGCTTTCTATGTTGGCATGTGTTGGGTGTGATCTTGTTCAGGTCAACTTCGAATTTGGAGTTTCTGTCCTTGGACATTGGCGAGGAACTGAATCTTGCTGGCATGTTACAAGTTAAGTATAGTTTCTATTTCTAGATGTTTTTACAGACCATTTTACAGACTCTCCTAACAGTCCTGAGTGCAACATTTAGTGGCACCAGTCCTGGAGATGTATATGTTTGTGTGTGAATGTGTGAATGTATGTGTGTACATGTGTATGTGTGTTTGTAGACATGGTAGAGTGGCTGAGAAGTTAAATTTGCAATCAAGAGGTTCAAGTTTCGATTCCTGTATCTTAGGCAAATATTTACCATAACCTCAGATCAACCAACGTCTTTCCAGTAACGGTAAATAAATGGAAACTGTGAGAAAACCTTTCAACAAGAATTGCCCCATTACGTAATGTTGCTTCTTTACATTATGTGAGGCAGTTTTTACCTAAAGGTTATATAAAGAGACCAATTATCTGTGGGATACTCAACCACATGCATGCTAATTCAATGACTATGTATTTCCAATGATCAAAGAAGTGGAATATTCACCAAAACACAAGCAGACCCATTTGCATATATGCTGTTGCACACACATATAAATCCTCACACACAAACACACATATACATAAACTTACATGTATACATACATGCATCCATCCATCCACATATATATATATGTATATATATATATATATATATATATATATATATATATATATATATATATATATATATATATGTGTATATATATATATATGCATACATACAAACATACATAAATGCATGCAATACAGACAATGTACATATATATATATACATATATATGTATATACATACACACACGGACACATACACACGCACATATACGTGTGCATGTGTGTATGTGTGTAGTTTATATGTAGATACATAACATTGCACACATTCTCCACCAGCCCTTCTCATTCTTCATGTTCTTCTTGGCGTCAATTCTACAGAAACAGTTTAATGAATTCTGAAAGAAGTTATTAACAAGTGAGCCAAAAATGTAAGAAGAATACAAAAAAAAAAAGGATGTAAAAAGGTAAATAAATAGAAATACTAAAAGAAATATAAGTAAAGAAAGAAAGAACCAGCAAAAATAATACAAAAAAACAAAACAAAAGCAAGCCAGCTTGTGTGAATTTCTGTCTAATTTAAATAAACCCATACACACATATAAATATAAACACATATTCACACATTCCAATAGAGACACGTACAAACATAAAAATGTATATATATATATATATATATATATATATATGCATGTATAAATTTAAACACACATACACACATGTGCATACTAAGAACCATGCAACACACACTGATACAGAATAACACACACATACACATTTACATACATATATATATATATATATATATACACAGACACACACACCAATGTATATACATACACATGCATATACATCTGTATATATATATGCAAAATTCAAATAATCAAGTGTTATTTGGACATGTATGTCTGTGCAACACTCACACTTATATACAGTTACACACCCACACAAACACACTCACATATATACAGCAACAGTTGTACACATAGATGCATACTCTCCCACACACACATGCAAATATATACATGCAAATATACACATGCAAATATACACATGCATGCAAATATATACACATGTGCATTCAAAAGCATGCAGTTGATCACTGACACATAATTTGAGATGAAGGATATGCAGCAATGTTATTCTTCATAAGGCTTACACACACACACACACACACACACACACATACAAGCATGTATGCATATACACGTGTAATAAATCTACAGGCATCCCTATTGCATTACAAAACTGATGTGTTCTTGGAAATTTTGCCATAATATGGAATTCTATAATGGGAAATATGTTCGCATTATGGCATTTCACATTACAAGAAAATGCTCAGGAACGCAATGGATCCATAATGCAAGGTAATGTTTGCATTTTTGTATATATATATATGTGTGTATATATATATATATATATATATAATTTATGCATACACACACACAACATGCATGCACATATGTATGTATGTATGTACATTGCTTAATGTTAGACAAATGAGAAAGGGGATCTCAATCCATGTTGCAGATGATTTGGTGTTTTATAAAACTGAAGCTGCGAGTTTGTCTCATGACTTGAGTTTCACACTGATGCAATCATCAGGTGAAATAGCTTGCTTGATGACTATATTGGAATGAAACCTGAGTAGCAAGACAAATTCAGTTTCACCTTAAAAAAAAACTATATATATATATGTGTGTGTGTGTGTGTGTGTGTGTGTGTGTGTGTGTGTGTGTGTGTGCCTGCGTGTGTGTGTGTATATATATATATATATATATATATATATATATATATAGGGTGCAGTGAATATACTGTTATCTAAATTATGCAAAAATGGAAATAACACTGACATCTCTCATATTAACAGATATATTTACCAAAATTATATAAAAATATCTTGAAATACTAAAGAATAAATTTATTCAATAGAATCGCCAATGGCTTCAACCACGGTGTGTGCTTATATACATACACACATATATATATACGCATGTTGCACATACACATACATACATATATAGGAAAACAGTTAATTTTTGTGCCATCATTATGAGGAATATTCTCTCTCTAACCCTGTTATTGTTAGTGCAAGGCACTACTCTGCTGGTTAGAAATTATAAGAGGTACCGCTTTGCCTTTTATTATTAAACCTTCATATTTACTTCAGTTCTGTATATTTTACCCCAGTCTACCTTTTCTTACCCTCTCAGAACCCCTGCAGCAAGAAAGCACCAGTTTTATTGCTTTAATTCAAAGACTCTGTTGTCTATGGGAGTTGATGTTTATATCAAATGAAATGTCTTCTTTAAATTTTGGCACAGAAAGTAATTTGTGTTAATATATTCCAGCTGTTCTCTCGTTAATGTAAATGCATACACAAACACACAAACACACATATACATGCATATGTGCTCACACATACACATGGATGCACGCAAATGCCAGGAAATAATTAACAGCAGATGTTATCTCCAGGTACATGGCACAAGTGTAGCCAAAGAACCTATCTGCTAACACAGTTGGACTAATGGCAACAATAACAACAACAACACAACAATCTCTATATTTTGCTTCAAGTGAGATGAAGGAGGGACAATAAAAATTATGATAATAATAGTAATAATAATAATAATAATAATAATAATGATAATAATAATAATGATTACTCTTTTACTCTTTTACTTGTTTCAGTCATTAGTGGAGTAAATCAACCCCAGGACTTATTCTTTGTAAGCCTAGTACTTATTCTATCAGTCCATTTTGCCGAACCGCTAAGTTACAGGGATGTAAACACACCAGCATTGGTTGTCAAGCGATGTTGGGGAGACAAACACAGACACACAAACACACATATATATATACATACACATATACATATATACGACGGGCTTCTTTCAGCTTCCATCTACAAAATCCACTCACAAGGCTTTGGTCGGCCCGAGGCTATAGTAGAAGACACTTTCCCAAGGTGCTACGCAGTGGGACTGAACCTGGAGACATGTGGTTGGTAAGCAAGCTACTTACCACACAGCCACTCCTGCGCCTAAAATGATGTTTATGACGATAAAATGATGTTTATGATGGTGATGACGATAAGGTGAATACACTGAGAATGATGCAGGAACTATGCGGTAGAATGTCCAAACAAGTAGTATGAGCCCCAACATAACCAACCAGACGTCGGTCTCCTGTGGAAGGAATCCAAAGAATGGACCTTCAACGTATCAATACCTGAAGACCAGAATTTTGTGAAGACAGAGGATGAGAAAGTTGAAAAGTACCAGGATCTAGCATTGGAAGTGAAATAAACCCAAAGAGCCTCAAAAGTGAATGTGATCCCTATTTGTTACCAGGACACTTGGGAGTGTGTTATGGAATGCAATAGTCTGGCATGCAAAGTTGAAAATACCAAACTTCGTAGGAAGTATTTAGTTGGCAGCAATACTCGGAAGAGCTGAGACATGACATAGATAACTCAGGAAAAGAAGGAATAAAGATGATAGTAATAATAATAATAATAATAATAATAACAAATATATAACAAAAACACCAGAACTTACAAATATATATAACATACAGAAAATTGCACTACTGGGCACTGCACACATCCTACGCAAAACACTTTCAATACAGTAACCATAAGAGCATCACAGCAAACCACAGCACATACCCAAGGCACACAGAGCTGCGCTCGGAAGTGAAGTAAAAGCACGTTATAAAAATAAAACTACTGAACAATAATAATAATAATAGCAGTACCAGGCAGTGGCTCTCATGGCTTCTGATCTTAACTGATTGGAAGTGTTATCATGTACATTGTTTTGTCTTGGTATAAAAGATGGGCCACAGCAAATATTCTGCTTAATACCACAGATTTGCTTGTCAGTTGTTTGACCATAACCAGTTGAGCATGTTCTTTAGTGGCTCTCTGTGCATCTCTTATGTGCATCTCTGATCATGAGCAGAAGTAGTTGGGGGAGTCTATTGTTTATAGATATATTTAAATGTGTGTCTTTGTGCCTGTGTTTGTCCCTCACCACCGATGTTGGTGTGTTTATATCCCCATAACATAGCAGTTCAGTACAAAAAAAACCAATAGAGTAAGTACCAGGAACGAAGAAAAAAGAAAAAAAAAACACGAGTATTGGGGTCTATTCGTTTGACTAAAATTCTTCAAGGCGGTGCCCCAGCATGGTCGTGGTCTAATGACTGAAACAAGCAAAGACAAAGCAATTAAAGATCAGAGATGAATTCTTCATTGCTTTGAAACTTATTGAAATGAAGCCAGAGTATTCAAAAGACATAGGATACCAAATATGGTAAAACAATCAACAGAATTCCAGTTTCCATACAAAATAAGAAACAAATTTTAATTATAAAACCGAGAATAAATTCACACTATCTCAGAAATGACTAATTACCTGATATAGCTATCACCATTTTCTCATTAGTCTCACATTGTCTTGCTACTCTAAGGTGAAGTGAGGAATTTCCAATTCCTTATAAATTATTAACGACTAAGTTAAATAATCTGTTAAGCCGAACTCATTTAAAATGCAATGATTAAAATGTTATGGTTTACAGTTTTACATTTAAGAGATGAGGAATTATGTACATCATTTACATTATTTACATTTGATGGATATTTGTCCTCATCTTGTTTGTTGTTAACACAATGTTTTGGCTGATATACTTTCCAGCCTTCATCAGGTGCATATATGAGTAGCATATGGGAACCGGTATTAAGGAAGGATAGGAAAATATTAGATTTATAAGCCCTAAAAATTCACTCCATAATTGCCCATGGGCATATGGCGTAGTGGTTAAGAGCGCGGGCTACTAACCCCAAGATTCCAAGTTTGATTCCAGGTAGTGATCTGAATAATTATAATAATAATAATAATAACAATGAAAAATACCTTAGGAATGAGAACCCAGGTTCGAAATTTTCCCAAGACACCTGATGAAGGCTGGAAGGTTTATCAGCCGAAATGTTATGTTAGCAACAAACAAGATGAGGACAAATATCTATCAAATGTAAATAATGTTATGATTTGTTCTATCTCTTATCATAAGCTTATGATAAGAGATGACACGAATATCCAGCAAAACAGTGGTAGATTGATGATGTAGAATGTGTTTAATCTGTAGAAGGTAGAACGGACTGAGTTGGGAGAGACAGCATAGAATGCCAAGGGGTAAAGAAAAAGGAGACGTTGGGAGGAAGGCAGTAGACTGGAGGACGCTAAATGCCAAAATAAGTACCAGTCTTAAAAAAATATGAACTGGAATCAATTCATTCAAATAAAATTCTTCAAAGTGGTGCCCCAGCATGGCCGCAATCTAATGACTGAAACCAATAAAATAGGAAAGACATAAAAATATAAAATAAATATAGATTGAATAGAAGCAGTCGTCGCACAAATATAGAGGCAAAATCATTGGCACACTTGTAGAGAACCTGTATTTCAAAGAATTCTTCATCCTTATACAGAACGACGATCAAGAAGAGAAAACGTATCCACAAAGAAAATTCTTTCTCAAATATGGCACCCTACTTTCTTAAAAGACAGATGCATTCAATAATGTACTCCTAGATACACACAGCCTGAACGAAACAAGGATGGAATGGTCGTAGCCTGAGCATCTTTGATCATGGGTCCGTTCAGTCAGATTTGACCCCGGGGCTAAACAACAAGAAAAACAATAGCCCCTCCCCCATCACATGATACTAGACTCTGTGTGGATGTCACACTTTTGCACCACATTCCAGCTGCATCACACTGCTTTTTGTTTTTTTGTTTTCTTTTTCTACAGAAACTCCATCGATTCCGTGTAATGGCTTTTTGGTGGGTATTGGTTGCGATGTGGGGGGGAGTATGGGGGTCTTTTAATTAAACTCATTTCCCTTTAATGGTTAACAAAAACATAGTAATGGGGGTGGAAAAGGAGCTGTGGAGGGAAGGTGGGTGACAAAGGAGAGAGAGAGAGAGAGAGAGAAAGAGAGAGAGTGAGAAACAGAGAGAGTGGGGGGTGTTGAGGGTGGGAAGAAAAATGAAAAGAAGAAAGGAATATTAGCAGAAAAGAACAACATAGACAAAGAAATAGAAAGATGGAGGGAAAAAAGTGAAAAAAAAGAGACTTGTTGTAAATTGAGAGAGAGGAAAAGAGATGGAGAGCGAGAAGGGGAGGGGGTGAGGAAAATAAGAAAAGAAAGAAGAAAAAATTATAAAAACAAAAATATGAATGTATACACATACACACATATGTATATGCTATATATGTATATATATATACATACACACATATATATACATATATATATATGTTATATATGTATATGTTATATATGTATATATATATATATATATATATATATATATATATATGTATAAACACGTGTGAGAGAGGGAGAGAGAAAGATACCAATAAGAGAAAAAGAAGAAAGAGAAAGAAAGTGATAAAAAGATTGAAAAATGGGAAAAGGTGAGAAGCAGAGGGGGAGAGAAAGAGAGAGAGAGAGAGAGAGAGAGAGAGAGAGAGAGAGAGAGTGTGTGTGTGTGTGTGTGTGTGTATAAAAAATGAAATAAATACATGAACAATCAAAATAAAATAAAATGGAATAAAAAATAAAAATTCTGCTTACAGAAGCTGGAGTGGAACGGATTGAGTGAGAGAATTTAACGTAATGGATTCTTGGAGTGAGAGAGAGAGAGAGAGAGAGAGAGAGAGAGATAACAAAAAAAACAAAAACAACCACCACCACCATAACAACAACAACAACAACAGCAACAGCAACAACAAGGAAAAAAACTCTGCATAATAGCTGTGTACACAAAAGTTGTCAGAATGGAATAATGGTGATGAATGTTGTGAGAAGATAAATGTCTCCAACACAAAGGATACAACATAGAGAGAATGACAGAATTCTACAATGAAATATATACAAAACGCTTTGATTCGACTTGTCAGAGGCGAATGACACAAAATTCTTGCATTCAAACATAGATGAGTTGATGAATAGATGCACCATTTTTTGCTTCTATCCTCTACCCTTCCCTCTTTCTATCATTCTTTCATTCTTTCTCTCTTTCTTTCAACATAATACTTCCCCTCTCTATTTGCTTCATAGAACTGTCTATCTTTATATTTTACTATGTTGCTCTAGGTCTCTATCCCATCCTAACTTGATATTATCTATCTGTATGCAGATATCATTGGATATCATCCAGATTACGTAGTGCCTATGTGTGTGTGTTTTTGTGTGTGTGTTTTTGTGTGTGTGTGTGTGTGTGCATATGTTTGCATGTACATGTGTGCTTATATGTGTACGTGAACATTGTGTGTATATATTTGTATATGCATATGTTTGTTTGTAGCTGGTAATCTCTCTCTCTCTCTCTCTCTCTCTCTCTCTCTCTCTCTATATATATATATATATATATATATATATATATATATATATATGTATAGGGATGATGTCATTAAAATACCATTACGAGTGGTAAGTGAATTATCAGCCGTATAGGCAAATTAATAAAATATATACATAAAATAGTAAATATCTACATATATATACACAAGGGTACTACATGAGTAGAAGTGAAAAATATTTCTGTACCACCAAATAGTCACAAATCTATTACAGACATGATAGGGAAAAATACCAGTGAACAATAATAATGTCTTACCTCTACTGGGTCAGAGCTAGGCAAAACTCAAGTCTGCTGTCACTATTTGATACACACATATATATAAATTGAAGTTTACAGTATCATATATCAATTATGGCTGATCTTGACAATTGGTTTTGCACTTGAGAGGTTCAACAAATTGTTAGGTTACAGTCTGACTACGTAACATTGCATTCATCAGAGGTAGCTGTTATGGAATGAAATATAGCACCAGTTGTCAAAAACTGGTGGACCACAAACACAAGCATGCACACACACACATACACACATCTCTCTCCCTCTCTCTCAATCTCTTTATGTGTATATGTGTGTATATATATATATATATATATATATATATGAATTAGATATATAAATAAAAATTAAATATATATATATATAAATTAAATATAAATTAATCATGATACATAGGAAATCGTTTTATTTCTTATATTTTCATTTGTCTTGCTTATTTTTACATTCTGGCATTTGCTGAGATTTTTTTCTTGAGAACACACTCTTTGTGGCAAGGCGATTGGACGTCTATTTTTAGCAAGCCTCTTAACCACACAGTCATGCCTGTGCCTCCACAGCCTTAATAATGCACAAAAAACAAAACATGTCTCAAAAAGATAGCTGAAACACCAGCTCCAAATACACACACAATGAAGCCTACACACCTTACTTTTCTAACTCTGTAAAGAAATCAAGCAAAAAGTCAGAAAGTTTTCTGCTATTATGATACTATATATAATGTATTTTAGAACATCACTCATTGCTCATAGATCTAAAATGCAGGTAGTTTATACACTGAAGTTAAAAGGCTCAGAGGAAGTACAGAAACGTTTATGTTGCTTTTCTTCATCTCTGTCTTTTTTCCTGTCTCCTCATTTTCTCCTTATCACTCTCTCCTAATGGCTTTTAGAGTGAGAAAAATCATTTCTAACCAAGGTATTTGAGTATAGCTGATATGGTGACTTGACCATATCGAAAATTTACATCTCTTTGTATTGCTGAGCTGGAATGATGACGGCAGCTGATAAGATAAGCTTTAAGCTAGTAATTGTTAGTGTTGATGTGGTTATTGTCGTTTCTATTGTTATTATTTTTCATTATATTAGAAGCATATCTTACTCTGCATAGTGGAGAGACAAACATGTCTGAAGCATAACAGGGTTGGTATTCACCCTCCTGTCCCTCTCCTTAGCAAGTTGCATATGGTCAAATGTACCATTATTCTACAGGCGTAACTGTGTGGTAAGAAGTCTGCTTCTACCACAGGCGGTGAGCTGGCAGAAGCGTTAGCGTGCTGGACGAAATGCTTAGCGGTATTTCATCTGTCTTTACGTTTTGAGTTCAAATTCCGCCGAGGTCGACTTTGCCTTTCATCCTTTTGGGGTCGATAAATTAAGTACCAGTTACGCACTGGGGTCGATGTAATCAACTTAATCTCTTTGTCCGTCCTTGTTTGTCCCTTCTAGGATTAATCCCTTATGTTTTTAGTACTACTAGACACCTAGCTATATCCTTTTCCCTTTCATTCCCTTTAGCTCCTTGTGGGCAATAAAGAAATAAGAAGTCTGCTTCTAAGCCACATGGTTCTGTGGTTCAGTCCCATTGTGTGACACTTTGGGCAAGTGCCTTCTACTCTAGCCTCAGGTCAACTAAAGCTTTGTGAGTGGATTTGGTAGATGGAAACTGAAAGAAGCCATCGTGTGTGTGTGTGTGTGTGTGTTCATCCACCACCTCTGTTTGGCAACCAGTGTTGGTGTGTTTACATCCTGTAACTTAGCGGTTTGGCAAAAGAGGCTGATAGAATAAGTAATCAAACTTTGAAAACATGAGTACTGAAGTCAATTCATTCGACTAAAAGTTCTTCAAGGCAGTGCCCCAGCATGGCCACAATCAAATGACTGAGACAAGAAAAAGATAAAACTCACAACTGATAGTCTTCTATAAGCTCCTTACACCCCCAACCAATCTCCCTAGTACCCCACCACACACACACACACACACACACACACACACAAATCTCAACTACCACATCGTTATTATTAGATACCATTGATATATTTACCTACTTCTCACTCTTTAACCTCTATTATTACTGTTCCCTATCATTATTATTATTATTATTATTATTTTCTTACATTATTATTATCATTATTTTTATCATTATTTTTATCATTATTATCATCATTATTTTCTTACATTATTATTATCATTATTATTATCATTATTAATATCATTATTATCATAATTATTATCATTATTTTCTTATATTATTATTATCATTATTATTATCATTATTATTGTTCAGAGATGAAGAGGAGGAGAGAGGAAAAGAGAAAGAGAGAGAGAGAGTTATACAATTTATACCAAGTGGCGTACACCTACCATCTTCGCAGTATTTCCCTGTCGTTCCAAGAGGACAGTCGCATCTGGGTTCATTACCTTCTACGACACAAGTGCTGTTTTTCTGGCAAGGATAATTCCCACATATCTCCAACCAAGCCACATTGAATGTTTCAGTAAGGAATTCCACGTGTTCAATTCCACCAGGTGGCTTTAGATCTGGGTTTACCAAAAATGGTTTGTCATCTTTTTCTTTGGCTTTTGCCGTCTCAGATGCTTTGAAGTTGTTTTCTTTCGCTGTTTGTGATTTGTCGTCTTTGGTAAGGTCATGTGACTGGTCCACTGGATCACTGTTGAGACTTTCAGAAACATGTTTGTAGCCTTTAAGGGTACCGTCCACTTCTAAATACACATTGTTATGCTTTAGTTTCAGCCTCTCGTCAGCACTGTTAGATGTAAAATTCCTGTTATTGAATTTTAAGCTTTCTGGACTGTTTCTTTTGTTGCTTCCTGGAAGAAGAAAACAGAAAGAAAAAAACAGGAAAAATTAAATATATTTTTATAACAACAAAAACAGAACAAAAATGACAATAATGGAACCAAAAAAATAGCATTCCTATCATGGCCATGGCTCTATCAATCTTTTCACCATCAGCCACCTTTTTGAATTCCATACGTCTAATAACCATAAACATAATAACTTTGATAGGTTTCGGCCAGTATAACCCCAGGCCATGTTTAACTTTACAGCACCACCTGGTGAAGTCTATTAGTCACATATGGGGCACCATGGCCCACTCTAGCAAAGAGTTATTATTGTTGGAGAAATATCCGGGTATAGGAAGTTGGTTCAGGATTTTTTGAAGAAATTTGTCCAGTGAACTTTTGAATTTTATGGGATCTGTTTCCATTTTGACATATTTTGGTATGACATTAAAGAGAGATGGACCAATATATCAAAAAGCAAAACAGAATCCATGACTTAGAAGCAGTTTTTTACACTCAGAATTGCTGAAACTTGGAATAAACCATCCACATCAGTTTCTAGCTATCAGAACTTTACATTCTTCAAAACTTCCATGCTTCCCAAAATTTTTCTCCATTTTTTATTTTTATAACATCTAATATGTCTTGAATGGCACAATAATAACAACAATGGACTATAATAACTGTTATAATTTAATTATCCATAGTCTGATATAATAATAATATTTCGGAATACAAAAAATTCCTTCTTCAGATATTTCTAGGAACTGATTGTGTCACTGCTATAATTTATCAATTTATTTTTTAAATGACTTATTCACTGAACACTTTCTGTGCATTATTCTATG
>NC_142936.1:6185755-6188255 GCF_046866305.1 Octopus bimaculoides
CATATATATATATACACATATGTGTATGTATGTATATATACATACATGTATCTACTATGCATATATACACATACATATATATATATGTGTGTGTGTATGTATATATATATACATACATATTTAGGTATGTACATATACTTGTGTGAGTGTGTATATCTGTGTGTGTGTGTGTATATATATATGTAAATACATAAATAGATATATATATAAATATATAGGTTGATAGATATATACGAGTTTGTGTCTATATACACACATATGCACACACATACATATACATATATACATGCACATCCATACACACACTCAAATATTACACTTGGTGAATGAAAAAGCATGATAATATTCAATATACGATGTAGATTTTTTTCATGTTTCTAATTAATCAAAAGATTTGGCCTCTCCTAAAGTTTCATGCATTGCAATCTCCAAGTCAATTAATATATTGAAATGGTAACTTTCCTGCATGGTTCTATAGAATAAAAAAAATGAAACATTGAACTAATTTATCCAAATCAATATGATATTTTGTCAAGAAAGACCTTCCTGTTCTTAGGAAATTTTTCCATGTAAAGAAAGACAAGAAAGAATTGTATATTATTAATAAATTATGAACACATAAGGAAAGATTTTCACTATCGTTTTAATATTTTCTCTGTTTTCATGGATTAGATGGAGTTTACTGAGGTAGATTTTCTGTGGCTGGTTGCCCCTCCTGTTGTCAAACTTCCTTTGCTTCCAAGAAGGGGGATATTTTTCTATGGCTAGATATGTTTATGCAGAATATGTTGGAAATGAATGATATTGTTTTTTTATGGCAAGCAACCTACATTTACAACTATCACATGATGTCAAGACAAGGAAATACAAACATACACACACACACACACACACTCACACACATTCATACACACTGGAGTTTGGTGCTGCTCTGTGGCTCACTGGATCCTGTCAAACCACCTAACGCATGTAAATGGGCATGAAATGACAATGGTAATAAAATCTCAATCTCTCTCTCTCTCTCTCTCCCCTTCTTCTTAGCTCTCCTGTATGACCCTTCTGTCCAGAATTCACCATGATAGATCGCCAACCACTACACACATGTTTTTCTCTGCTTGTTTCTCTCCTTGTTTCTTTCTGTGTTCCTTTCTGTAGAAGAGCGTAGGCTCGAAACATTAAAGACTTTTTCAATTCCCGAGTGTTATACTAATACATCTGTTTGTTGTCTACGCCATCTGTCTTTGTCTTTTGTTTTTTTGTGAATTCTCCCTATATATATATATGGGTCTGTTTGGGTATTGGTTGCTGGTGAGGGTTTCACAAGGTTTTAGTGCAAACCTTGCTTCAACCTCTTTTCGTTTCCTTTTATGAGATGCAGCAGAAATGTTGGGTCTATTCTTTGACACGCTGGTCCCCCACGCAGCACAACAGCAATGAGAAATAAAGTGTTTTGCTGGCCATGGGAAAATATTACCTTGCATGGAAACAAGTGATGTTGGCAACAGGAAGAGCATCCTTCTAGCTATAGAAGGTCTGCCTCAATAAATTCTGTGTGACCCAATGCAAGTGTAGCAGTGATTCAAAATCAAACCACTAGGTGGCTCAGCAGACATCATAATCAAACCACAATAGTTTCACATGATTGGTTTATTAAACCACCAATCAGCATCAAGCCATTGCATGATTCAATTTTCTAGAACTTTCTCATTGTGCTTCTATATAAATGTAGCTTTTGGTAATAATTACAGAATGTTGTGGCAGCTGCAAGTCGTCTCCATTCTCATCTGCACAGCCAACCAATTAAGACAGATGGCAAATGGCAGACAGGAATTTTCATCACCAGGACTATAGCACAGTTATTTTCCAGTTGTGATGGGCCGGCCACAGATTGCTATATCAGTTAATTTGTCGTAAATCCCGAGCAATATGTCTCTTCCAGTATATAATTATTGCTGTTAGTATTTGTAAAAGACCAACACAGAAGAAAACATTATGCGCAGCAAATAGATCTTCAGTTAATCGTTTACTGTCGTTAGTTACTTCTTCACACAACCCAAGAAATACATTTTCTCTCACCAACACCTCAACAGCAGTAGCAACCATCACAAACTCTCAAAGCAAAACAAGTGGGGGAAAATGGACAATAAAACGATGATGATTTTCATAATGATAACACTGTGTAACAAATTTTATTTTTTTTTTGTCTTTTGTCAGTGTTGTTTCTTATTTGGTCCTATCTAGAAATCGAAGGAAATGACTACTATTCCCTTCAAACTTTGCTTTTTGTGACATGGGAATCAATGTTTTGAAACTGACCTATTTTCCATTACATTTCAGACAGATTCAGTGCTGAGTTGCTGAAGCAGAAATATCGTTATGATAAATATTCTGCTCAATTCCACAGATTTGCTTGTCCGCTGCTTGACCTTAACCCCTTGAGCATGTCCCTTAGTGGTCGACAATATGTGCATCTCTGATCATGAGCAGAAGTAGTGGGGGA
>NC_142936.1:6195755-6203255 GCF_046866305.1 Octopus bimaculoides
ATATATACGAAATAAATAAAAACAATATATAATTAAAAGAAAATAGTTAAAATTCCAAACATGGAAGAAAATCAGACATATTTATAAGATGGTGAAACAGAAGCCCTACACCATCACCATCACCAGACCCACCACAACCATTCTCATCTCCACAAGCACACACCCCTGTCTATATTGAGCTCACCCTATGTTGCTGCAAACCTCATGCAACGCTGTATTGTGTTATGATGTGTTACATTCACATCTTGGGAGATAATTAATGTAACTATATTTATCTTATTTATAAAAATCCAAGCTGAAAGACAGGTTTGCCAAAATGTCATTTTATTTTAAAGATTTCCTATAATAAATGAGTTTCCACTTGTCTTGTGCATTTTACTTATTTTCTGCTTTTATATCTAGCTTCGTTTCCTTTTCTTTTTGTTGAAGGATGTTTGTGGCTTGGTTCCAAACTGTCTCTCAGACAGAATGCTTTCTACAGACAGCTCCAGTCACTTGATGTCCAAGTCTGGCATCAACACACCACCGTTTCTTACATAGGGTCAAACACATTTGATTTACAGCAGGGAACGGTGGAATCGAGACTGTTCGACAATCATGCCTTTCTAAGGAGACCTGATACAGATTTTGAATGGAGGGAAACAGCTCTAGTTATAATTGAAATTTTATAGTGTATTTTGTTCACTCTTATGTATAAAGACACAACTTTACATTATTCACATTTGACGGATACTTGTCCTCATCTTGTTTGTTGTTAACACAACGTTTTGGCTGTTATACCCTCCAGCCTTCATCAGGTGTCTTGGGGAAATTTCGAACCTGGGTTCTCATTCCTAAAGTATTTTTCAATGTTATTATCATTATTTTTATAGGTGCAGGAGTGGCTGTGTGGTAAGTAGCTTGTTAACCAGCCACAGCTCTGCCAATCCAATAATAATAATAATAATAATAATAATAGTTTTTGATTTAGTCACAAGACTAGCAGCTTTGATTGGAGGGAGGTTGATCAATACTTATGACATTGCTACTTGGTTGACATTTTTTTATTTCATTAGTGCCGGAGGGATGAAAGGCACAGGTAACGTCAGTAGGATTTGAACTCAGAATGTAAAGATCCAAAACAGATACATCAAAGTATGTTTCTTTTTGACATTCTAATGACTGCCAACTAACGACTTTTGAAAAAAAACAATCATAAAAACAAGACAAAGTACAGAATGCTCCATGATCTTGCACATTATTCACATGTGGTGGCCATGTTAATCTCCTGCGTATCATTGTACTTTTACCACATGTACTGCTGATAATTTTTCTAAGAAATCAAAATACCTTTTCTATGATTAAGAAAACGGAAACTGAAGAATCTGGTGTCTTTGCCGAGATGTTCACAGAAATATCTACATAATTTATATTCTTCAACGAAGTCCATTTTTTCATATGTTACATACATGCAATTTACACCATTTTACTAAAAAAGATTGTACATAATTCTTTCTAAATTTAGCACAAGTCCAGTGATACTGTGGGGGAGGGGAACTCAATTACATTGACCCCAATGGTTAACTGGTACTTATTTTATTGACCCAGAAATTACGAGAAGCAAAACTGACAAGACTGACATTTGATAAGCTAGAATAAATGTCAGGAAGCCATTTAGCATGACAATGATTCTTCCAGCTTGCCTACATTCAAGTTTTTATCTAATAATAATGAATTTAACGTATACAGTGCTCAGGTGTACTATATTCGTTCAGGTGCACAACAACTTTTATTTTTTGACAGGGAGGGATACTATGGTCTGTTGGTAGATTATGGGCGAAATGAGAATGTATTCTAGTTTCAGATCAGAATTAGAACCCTTTAAATTTTTTTTTTTTTTGTTCTCTTGTATCTGTACCTTTTTCCAGAAGGTCACAAATATTGCAACATCTCATTTCCTGTTTCTTCCATCGAAATTCTGATTTGCTATTG
This sequence comes from Octopus bimaculoides, assembly GCF_046866305.1. Taxonomy (NCBI): domain Eukaryota; kingdom Metazoa; phylum Mollusca; class Cephalopoda; order Octopoda; family Octopodidae; genus Octopus; species Octopus bimaculoides. The sequence goes on from NC_142936.1 coordinate 6,197,727, forward strand.
CTTCTTAAATTGAATTCCTCACAATTACTGTACCAATCACACGTCATCATTTTCTCATTGCTATTATCATCATCGTTATCATCATCGGTAACGGCAGTGGCATCATCATCATCATCATCACCACCACTCCCATCAGTATAATCGTCATTGTCATCATCGTCGTCGTCATCATAATCGTCATCATTTCTATCAAATTCAATGATTACATTGTCTTCCTCGTAACCATTGTCGTTGTCACTATCATAAACATTATGATTATCGTTAGCTTCATCATTGTTTTCAGACTTCAACTCCTCTATCTCCTCGTCGTCATCATCACCATCATCACCATCACCATCACCATTATCTTAATCATCACCATCATCATCACCATCATCTTCACCATCATCTTCATCATCATCACAATCACTATGAGTCCTCCCCAATTCTTCCTTCCTTTAAGGAATTCTGAAACCTCATATGCACTTTCGTAAATAATTTTTTTTTCTTAGTTTTTTTCTTTTGTTTTTCTTCTTCCATTTTGCTAATTTATTTCTTCTCTTATTTTCTCTTTTCATTCTCCTCTTACCTTCACCTCTCCCCCACTCTCTCTCTCTCTATTTCTTTCTCGCTCTATTTCTTTCTCTCTCTATTTCTTTCTCTCTCTCTATTTCTCTCTCTCTCGTTTTTCTCCTCTCCTGTTCTATTTTCTGCCAGAAGAATTCTTCATAAGAATAATAAAACAAACCAACCAACGAGAAGAAACAGAAAGTGCTATTATTCGATCATCTCTTGCTTTCCGGTACATGCATAACATCAATCTGTAATCACGTCAGTAAGACTAATTAAAGGGAAAACCCAGTTAAAATTTTCATTAAAACCAAAGTCTTTTATTAGACTTAATTATCACATCTTATTAACTGTTTCTTCTCTGGTGTAAATCTCCTCTCTTAAACTAAGAATACCACTTCCTTTCTTTAGATTAAACAAATGCTGAAAAACCAAAAATATATTCCACTGAATCAAAAGTTATGGTTTGTTGTGTTTGTTTGTTTCTTTTTATTATTTACTCTATTTTAATTCTTGTTATTCGTTTTGTAATTGGTTTTACCATTCTGCAATTCTGTTCTTTATTTAACCATTCTTTAATCTTTTCTTTTTTTTATCTTTTGTTTGTTTCAGTCATTGGACAGCAGCCACGATGAGGGATCCACCTTAAAGGATTTCAGCTGAAAGGAACTTCAGTATTTGTCTTGTTACATGTCTGGTAGCGATGCCATCAATGACTTTTGCTAAATCGCTAAATTACAAACCAACACCGATACTCCGAAGTGGTGATGGTGGTGATGGAGGGTGACAAACAGACACAAAGGCGTAGACACATACATGCTCGATGCAGTTCTTTGGCTCATCAGATTCTAGTTGAACTGTTCAACCTAGACCAGCATGGAACATAGAGATTAAATGACAATGCAATGCAATACATACATACACACATACATACATACATACATACAACATACATATATAAATATATATATATACTATGTTATTATATATATATATATATATATATATATATATATATATATATATATATATTGTTATATTTGGGGATATCTTTTTTGCCAATTAAATACACACACTATATACTGGCTCCTCATTTCAGCTTTATTACTATTTTTATTATAGTCTCCTTTGTCTTGTATAAATATCTTTTGTCATATATATATATATATATATATATATATATATATGTATAAAAAAGTCACCTGACAGTAAATCAAAACCCATTTAATTCCAAGATTAAAGCAAATTATTTTATATGAGACTTTGCTAATAAATAGACAAATGATGAAAAGAAAAAAAACGGTGATTTTAACTCACTGAATTTAATTATTAAACATTCCTAATTGGAATGAATAAATAAAATTGAATATTAAGTATTTATGGAATTTTGATTTACTGTTGGGTGACTGTTGGCCAAACCCATACATACAATAACACACACAGACACATATATATATATACACATGCAATGGACTTCCACACAGTTTCCATCTACAACAAACATTGGGTGACCCAGAGTTATCGTAGAAGAGACTTGCCCTAGGTACTGCACAGTGGGACTGAACCCAGAACTATGTAATTTCTAAACAAGCTTTTTAACCACACGGTCACGCCCTGTTAACATCTTTCTTGCTAATTTTTGCCATGTTAGCACTGGTAAGTATGCTCAGTTGAAAGAGATTGCTTAGTTGAAAGAGTACCTTACGACCAAAATGAGGGTTTGATATGTCTGTAACACGTTATTGATATTCCACAAACACCAGCACTAACCAAACCAATAAACCTTCAGTAGCAAACTTCATCAGCACTAAATATGCATTGTGTAGTAATAAGCACAGTACAGAACTATAAGTAGTCACCTGGTTTAATATCAATGCTTAGTCCTTTGATACCTGCGGCAGACACCACTCAGTTTTGCATGCATTATTCAAATTAGTCTTCGGTTTGATGAATTCCCATAAAATGTGCATTATTTCTCTCTTTTCCCCACCCAGAGACCTTGCATAAGATCATGGGACCGGCTTTCATTCTCTTCATTAAACCATAAATAAAATTAAAAATTTACACGTGTTTAGTTGGTGTGCACATGTGTGTGTGTGTGTGTGCATTCATGTGTGTATGTGTAATTGCATGTATGCACATATATGCCAATATGTGTGTATGCGTGTGTATGCGTGCATGTGTGTGCATCCAAAAGAAGTGAAGAGTTTCACCGACTTTATTTAAATATCCATGTGATCTGAACAATCATCAGAGATGCCATACCTTCCAGGCCTTGTGGCGTGTTAATTTATAAATTCGTATAGATTTGCATATTCGTTAAAGGCAAAATTACCGAGTGAATAAATTACTGACATACCGAAACATGAGTCATAAGTTCATATTCGCTGCACAATAAATCTCATTGCTATTCTACACAACTCCCTGAACTAAGTCACATACAATTACGTGTTGTATCTATGAGCAAAACAATCTTACGAATTTATAAACCCTACTTCACCTATTTTGCAGCAAATACGCATCAGAGTTTGATGCAATGCTAGTAATTGATTTGTATCCTGTCCAAAAAGAAATTCCGTTCCCTTCCGATTTAATTTTAGTTGAATTAGACAAGTCAGCAAGCAAACCCCTCTCTGTTCCATCAACCTGCTAGAAATAGTAGCCAAATTTCCCTTAAAGAAGATATATATATATTCTTTATATATATATATATATATATACACATGCACACATATATATATACATATATATATATATATGCATATATATACATATATATATACATATATGTACATATATATGTACATATATGCATATATATACATATGCATATATATATGCATATATGCATATATATACATATGCATATATATATGCATATATGCATATATATATATATATATATATATATATATATATGTACTGGTCATGTAACAAACTTCCTAACCAACCGCCTGGTCATGTGACAAACTTCCTAACCAACCGCCTGGTCATGTGACAAACTTCCTAACCAACTGCCAATGCTTGCTTGAAACTTTGCAGTCACTTCTTTGCACTTGGAACCAATTCTTATGGAAGAATTTTAGCCATTATGTATCGATAAGGTGGCTAAAGCTTTTGTGAATAGCATAAATGCTTGAAGACCGTCAGTATCTTATATATAAGTTGCTAAAATAAGGTCTGCAAAAGGAGACATCAATTCAAGAGTTAATTAAAAAAATACTGCTGAAGCAATAAGACTAAATGGCATATGGATGGAATAATCTCATACAATTATAAATTAGCCAGACATTTGGTGAGCATCTGGTGGCATATTTTGAAATTATGCGGACATTAACTTGAAGGTGGTGCAGTGAATGATCGCAATGGTAGTTTCCACTTCACACCTGGTTTTATAGTCATCTTATTTATGTTTTCTCTCTCCGTTTCTCGACATTTTTAAAGCACAATTTTCATTTCGCACACACAGACCCATACACAATTTTCACCATACACACACACACACACACATGCTCTTACATATGCACACAGATGCAGAAGACATACGTAAAACACATATACATATATACATATATACATATACACATATATACATACACATATACATATATACATACACATATACAAATATACATACACATATACACATATACATACATATACATATACATATATGCATATACATATATACATATACATATATACATACATATATACATATACACATATACATATACATACATATATACATACACATATACATATACACATATACATATACATATATACATATACATATATACATATATATATATACATACATACATACATACACATATACATATATGAAGACACACATTCCTTAGATATAACAAAAAAAAAACAAATTAAGAAAATAAATAAAAAAAAAACGTACATAAAAACCTTTCACTGAGCAAAATGTGCATTATATTGATTAACTCATCATAAAATCTGTGGTGTAACGAAATTAATTTTATCTTTTGCATCATCATTCCACCAACACCATTCCTACAGTCAGCCCATCGCCACCGCCATCCCTCTCCCCCCACCAATTATTACATTTCTTTTTTTGCTTTTTTTTTGTTGTTTCTTGTATATGTGTTTGGTTTCTTCATCTTTATCAGAGATGACAAAGATGGCGGCATAGTTTCGAGACGGCGGTAGTAATGATGATGGAATTTACAGTAAGGGGTTATTGGTTGTGATGGTGGTGGTGGTGATGATGATGATGATGATGGTAGTGGTGGTGGCAGTGGCGGTGATGGTGATGATGATGGTGGTTATGATGATGATGATGGTGGTGGTGGTGGTGATGATGATGATGGTGGTGGTGGTGGTATTGTTGTTAGGTGATTGGATAGAGAAAGAAAAAAAAAGTCGGTATTTTTCTTATTCATTTTTCCTTCCCATTTTCTTTGCATTATCTCTACAAGACCACCCCAACCCACAGCACCCCACAGCACAGCTACCCCACAAACCATCATTACGTACCACACCACCCTGCATAGTACCCCACACCCTGTGCTTAGACTCCAGCATTACCCAAGGAATTCCACTGAGTTTAGAAAGATCTATTAGAGATATTTCACAAAGACAAGCAAATAAATATGTTTAACACATAAACTTGTAGAAGGTGCCAGCGTTGGAGTGAAAGTGTGTGTGTGTGTGAGTAAAGCAATAGTGAGTGAGAGAAGAAGATGTGGGGGGGGGGTAAAAATATGGACATAAGAATTCGAAAGAATCGCAATGACAAAGAGAGGAATAATTTGAATATATGGCAGAATGAGTTGTTTGTTTCCAGATCAGTCTATTGATCTGTCAGTCTGTCTGCCTATCTTTCTCTCTCTCTCTATCTCTTTCTCTCTCTCTCTCTCTCTCTCTCTCTCTCTCTCTCTCTTTCTAACCATGCCCATACCATTAAACTATTGCAATATGCTCACAAGGCTTAGACAAGGCTGA
>NC_142936.1:6210755-6243255 GCF_046866305.1 Octopus bimaculoides
ACAGTTTAATGACAGCAACAAGTAACTGATAAAGGATAAAAGATACTGAATAGGATAGAATATAGCGAAATTAACTCCAAACAATGGCGTTATCTTTTATGGTTATGATGGAGATGGCTGAAATGTTTTGGAGAGTTAACCAGCTTATTCAATATAGACTTTCAGAAACAAAATAATTAAAACAGAAAGAGTTAAACCAAATGGAATCATCACAAAGAGCAAATATAACAACTATAAAACAAAGAAACAACATTACACCTTACCCCATCAAAGCAGAACAAAATGGCTTCCCCCGACCACCAACCTTGTTACAACTGTAAAGCAAACGGAATAACATTCACACATACACACACATGCAAGAAGAGAAAAAAAATGAAGGAAAACAATTCTATCCAATAATCCAATAATTTTCCATTGAAATAGTTAATGGAGTTTTGTTTCAATGCTGGGATATATTTGTATTTAAAGTTGAATGAGTTCCTTGAGCTGTTTGTTTTGCTTGACTTCCTGCCCTCATCTATCACATCAGCAAAGGAAATTTCCCACAATGCAATATTGTCAGTGTTAATTACTGGAGCAGGTTTTTACAGAGTTGATTCTGTATCCATACAATTTATTAGAATAATACAATAAAATAAGTCTTTAAAATGACAATAATAAAAAAAAAAAAAATTAAAACAAAGATGGGGTGAAAAAAAACGAAAATGAAACAATTTTTGTTTGGATATATATGAAAACGCAAAAGTGAAAAAAAAAAAAATGCTATCTATCTCCTACATCCCACCCTACACCATTTCTGCCATTCCAGAAAAGTTTAAGAGATCTTCTAAAGGAAGCAGAGATGTAAATAGACTTAACAACCATAGCAACCAAAGTTACGTTCTGTTTGTAATGACACAATAACTATACAAATACTTATTTAAAGAGATATTATTACATACACCCACCACTATGTGTATACTTACACACACACACACACACACACACACACACACACACATGCATGCACGCATGTATATATATTTAGATTTACGCATATATACATACATACACACACACACACTCACACACACACACACACATATATATACATATATATCTGCACATATAAACATATAACTATATATATATATATATATATATATGTATGCTTATATGTATGTACAGACACAATATACATAGATGTACATATACAGATATATATATATATACACACACACACATACACACACATATATATATATATCAATCCATCCAAACATACATACATATACACATACACACACACACACACACATGCACATATACACTCAGACATGTATACATGCACGCACAGACGCACACAAGACCATTTATCCTTTTTATTGGTACATATTTTATTAATTTCTATTTGTCGAGCCTCTCAGGAAGATAAAATAAACACAACATAGGTTTTAACTGATGTAAACACAGACTTATCATATATACATTGGGCTTCTTGCCAATATTTACACGTTTCTGGCAAAATGCATCAGTGAATTATACACGCATAGACATACATACATACATACATACATACATTTACATATATATAAATATATAAATTCTTTTCTTTTACCCTTTTACTTGTTTCAGTCATTCGACTGCAGCCATGCTGGAGCACTGCATTTAGTCGAAGAAATCGACCTCAAGACTTATTCTTTGTAAGCCTAGTACTTCTTCTATCGGTCTCTTTTGCTGAACTGCTAAGTTATGGGGACATAGACAGGTCCTATGTGAGTCTTGTTGTTCATAGCAAAAGCCTCGTGGTCACCGATGCGGAAGAGTTAAAACAATCATATGCAAACCATACTTGGAAACCTAAACAAAGTCACTCGCATCAAAACAGATTTTGTCAGTCATCATAAATTTTCTTAATTTGTTTTGTATTCATTTTTATTACTTTTATCTAATTCCACCATATTTGAACAACATTGTGTTAATTATATTTCCAATTAACTTTTATCAGCTTTTATGAATTATATTTTGCCCTTTGTTACAGAGAGTAAAATGAGCTTTCCTGCATTGCTCTCAGACAGGTCAGTCAGTCGGTCAGTATATATACATCAATATGAAGGCTGTGAGCTGGAAGAATTGTTTCCTCGCTGGACAAAATGCTTAGCAACATTTCAAATACTGCTGAGGTTGACTTTGTCTTTCATCTTCCTGCAGGGGTTGGGGGTCGATGAAATAAGTTGTCTGTTTGTTGGCACTCCGTCGCTTACGACGTCGAGGGTTCCAGTTGATCCGATCAATGGAACAGCCTGCTCGTGAAATTAACATGCAAGTGGCTGAGCACTCCACAGATACGTGTACCCTTAACGTAGAGCTCGGGGATATTCAGCGTGACACAGTGTGACAAGGCTGACCCTTTGAATTACAGGCACAACAGAAACAGGAAGTAAGAGTGAGAGAAAGTTGTGGGGAAAGAGTACAGCAGGGTTCGCCACCATCCCCTGCCGGAGCCTCATGGAGCTTTAGGTGTTTTCGCTCAATAAACACTCACAACGCCCGGTCTGGGAATCGAAACTGCGATCCTATGACCGCGAGTCTGCTGCCCTAACCACTGGGCCATTGCACCTCCACCGATGAAATAAGTACCAGTAACATATTGGGGTTCAATGTATTTGTCTTACTCTCTCTCTGAGATTGCTGGTATTGTGCCAAAATTTGAAACCAACATGCATCTGTATCTCTATTTATTCATGTGTGTGTATGCATGTCTCTTCTACTTTTTAATTATTATAAATCTTGCACTGAGGAGGGAGCCGGTTTCCAACAAAGATACAATGCTTCATCTTTGGAATGTAGTTAACAGACAAATTCACATTTGGAACTTGAGAAAAGTTTTGCATATTTTTGCTGTTCCGCTCACAGATTGCACTCATACAAATCAGCCGATCAGTTTCTCTTTCTGAAAATCCCAGTTTATCCAGATTTAAGCATTTACTAACAAAACCTATTGCTCCAATTCTTATTGGTATGAATATAGAAGCTAGAGGTTTCAAAGCAGTTGTCCGTAGATATCCTCTTTCTCTTAGATTTTCAAAGAGATATTTATATCTGCAGGATAGCTGACCTCCATGATGGCAAATACCTTTGCCCCTCATGTATGTATGTACAAATTCTACCTCAAAAGAATTCAGGACATAAAGACGGCCGAAGAATCTGAACACAAATTACAAAGAGACATGACAAAATACAGCAAAGAACTTAGCTTGGCACTATACCAAGTCTACCTACTGTTCACCGCCATTCACTGTGCTTCAGTCCGGTTAAATAATAATTAATGTTCTGCTTCATATTCATATCTAAAACTCCACCAAATGCTTGTCAGATATCAATAGGTTAACCATTCTGAATTGTCAAAATTTCCATTCAATTAAAATTGGGAAATTTTGTGCCTTAAAGTATCAAATATATTAATTTGAATTGATTTGATCACGAATCAGACATCTTTGCAGTCTTGCTCCGACACTGAAACCATTCGTCGTCGGCATATACGGTTTTAATTAATTCTTTTTAATTGTTATACATTTAGTAATTTGTCTTCTACTTTTGTTCGTACATGTGTTTGTCTGTGTGTGGTGTGTAGTAGGCCTGTGTCTGTCTACGTGTGGAGAGCAGAGGGCAGTGTATTGGCAGAAATAACTGTGTGTGGAGATGGTGGTGGTGGTAGTGGTGGTGGTGGTGGTGGTGGTGCTCGTAGTAGTAGTAATAGTTGTGGTAGTAGTAGTAGCAACAACAGCTGTGGTTGTAGTGGTGGTGGTGGCATGTAGTGGCAAGTAGTAGTAGTAATAGTAGTAGTGTTGGTATTGGTGGTGGTGGTAGCAATAGTAGTAGTGGTGGTGGTGGTGGGGTGGTAGTGATAGCAGTAGCACCAGCAGCAGTGGTAATAGTAGGAGTAGTAGTAGCAGCAGCAGCAGCAGTAGTAAGAGTGATAGTAGTTACTAATACTTCCATTGTTACTACTACTACTACTACTACTACAACTACTACTACTACTGCTACTGCTGCTGCTGCTGCTACTACTACCACCACTATTACTACTACCACCAACCACTACTACTACTACTACTACTATCCCTTGTGTCTTCCTCTCTCCCCATTGCCTTTGTTCCATTGGTCTTGGACTGATAGGTTTTCTTCTTTGGTGCCATTAATTCCTGACTTGCAGGAATTTACACGGCCAAAGAATCCTCCCATTGAGAGACAGAAAGGAGAGAAAAAAATGGTAAATGAATTACAACCACCGGATGCTAAGATAACCAATCAACTCCAGGTAACAGGTGAAAAACAACCAGAATGACTGATGCATGTAGGTGCAAAAATTGAGCTTTGAATTGCTGGACCCCGTTTAGAATGGCCCACAGCCTTGTCTCAAGTCTTGTTTGAACTGGAAACCTGTTGTCAATGACCAGATCACAGTTGAAGCAATGGAAATTTGGAGGACAAATAATAAATGTTTAAGAGAAGTTAACAGTTTTTGGGACTTTGGAATGGTTTTATATGTACCTCAGTGTAATTGATTAGGTGTGTGTGTGTGTGTGTGTGTGTGTGTGTGTGTGTGTGTGTGTGTGTGTGTGTGTGTGTGTGTATAGGTGCAGGAGTGGATGTGTGGTAAGTAACTTTCTTACCAACCACACATATAGATAGATATATGTGTATATATATATATATATATATATGTATATATATATATATATATATATATATATATATATATATATATGTGTATATACATATATGTATATATATATGTGTGTGTGTGTGTGTGTGTGTGTGTGTGTGTGTATGCATATATATGTGTGTATATATATATATATGTATATATCTATATATGTATGTATATAAATATATTTAGACATATATATATGCATGCATGTATGTATATGTATATATATATATATATATATATATATATATATATATATATATATATATATATATATATGTATATACACACACATACATACACACACACACACACATATATTCATGTATGTCTATAGGTATATATTATATATCTATATCTAATATATATATATATATATACATATGTAATTTATTCTCTTGGAATTAATTGTAAATAGGACAACATACATTTGTATCGTTGATTGATTTCTGTCAGTAATTAGAAAAAGAAAAAGAAACAAACAAAAACATGAAATGATGTATTGATAAACTTTCAGGAAACAGCAATCACTTTTGGCCAATGTGTGCGTGTGTGTATGTGTGTGTGTGTGACAAAATAAGAATTTCAAATGAGAACATAATATGCAAGAGAATTGATTGCCTGAATTATCAACAGAGTTGTCAAAGACTGGAATCTAACCATAATCTTTCTCTTGGACTGGATTATAGGAATACCTAGGTACAAATAGTCTGGTTAAGGCTTAATTTAATTTTTAATGTATTAGGATTTTCTAAGGCAATGAGTTAGAAGAATCGTTAAGACATGGAGCAAAATGCTTAATAGCATTTCATCCATCGTTACGTTCTGAGTTCAGATTCCGCTGATGTTGATTTTGCCTTTCATCCTTTCAGGGGTGATAAATGAAGTACCACCTGTGTACTGGGGTTGATGTAATTGACTTACTCCTCCCCGCCCCACTTGAAATTGCTGGCCTTGTGCCAAAATGTGGAACCGATATATAAGGATTTGTTATCTTTGTTTTAGCTTTTAATTTTTTCTGTCATTAGACTGTGGCCATGTTGGAGCATCACCTTCAAGAATTTCAGCCGAATAAACTGACTTCGCTTTTTCAAGGGTGGTACTTATTCAATCAGTCTCTTTTGCCAAATCACTAAGTTGCAGGGACATAAACACACCAACACCGGTTGTCAAGTGGTGGTGGGATACGAATGCAGACACAAAAGTATGCACACATGCACGTACACATAAACACAAACACACACACATCATCATCATCATTTAACATCCGTTTTCCATGCTGGCATGGGTTGGATGGTTTGACTGGGGTCTGGGAATAAGAGAACATATATATATGTGTGTGTGTGTGTGTGTGTGTGTGTGTGTGTGTGTGTGTGTGTGTATGTATGTGTGTCTGTTTGTCCCCCCAACATTGCTTGACAACCGATGTTGGTGTGTTTACGTCCCTGTAACTTAGCGCTTCAGCAAAAGAGCTCAATAGAATAAGTACTAGGCTTACAATTAATAAGTCCCTGGGGTTGATTTGCTCGACTAAAGACGGTGCTCCAGCATGGCCGCCGTCAAATGACTGAAACAATTAAAGAGAGAGTATATATATATATATATATATATATATATATATATATATAAAAGATAATAAGAGTGAAAAAACTACAGAAGGCTTGTGTTACATGGTTAAAGTATATATTTAAATTATGTCAGAAAAATGTAAGAAAAATGTTAGAAAAATGTTATAAAATCTTTTTTGTATATAAACATTGTATTTTGAGAAATAACCGGTTTCGTGTTGTCTTTTCAAATTTCTCTACTTCATTGTGTCGTGTTCGTTCGACACAATGAAGTAGAGAAATTTGAAAAGACAACACGAAACCGGTTATTTCTCAAAATACAATGTTTATATACCAAAAAGATTTTATAACATTTTTCTAACATTTTTCTTACATTTTTCTGACATAATTTAAATATATACTTTAACCATGTAACACAAGCCTTCTGTAGTTTTTTCACTCTTATTATCTTTTATATATATATATATATATATATATATATATATATATATATAAAGTAAAAAGTCAAAAAGTTAAAAGGAAGAGTAAGTACGGTGAGGCAGCTTTTTAATTGCTACAAATGTTTCAATACATACAGATCCTTGTATATACAGGATTTAAAGTTAAGTTTAAATTAAATTATTTAACGATTTACCTGTATAAGAAGATCTATATGTATCTCCTCAGGCAATACTCAGTTGCTGTCTCCGTTAGTAAATCTAGATTTCCATGCTTCTTATACAGGTAAATCGTTACATAATTTAATTTAAACTTAACTTTAAATCTTGTATATCCGAGGATCTGTATGTATCAAAATATTTGTAGCTGCCTAACCGTACTTACTCTTCCCTTTGACTCTTTTACTTTTTACTTTTTATTTTCACACATGAAGAATACCTCAGACTAGAATTGGTAGCATACCATAAGAATATTACTGGCTATTTGGGAATTCTAAGGGTGAACGAGCTCTATTTGTACTCATATACGATCCTAACAGAATACACCTCAACTATGTATATATAGATAGATAGCTAGATAGCTAGCTAGCTAGATAGATAGAAAGATAGATAGATAGATAGATAGATAGATAGATAGATAGATAGATAGATAGATAGATAGATAGATAGATACCTCAACTATATATATATATATATATATATATATATATATATATATATACATAGATAGATAGATACATAGTACTTATTCTATTGAGCTCTTTTGCTGAAGCGCTAGGTGTGTGTGTATATATATATATATATATATATACATACACACACACACAACAGGTTTCTTTCAGTTTTCGTCCACGAACTCCACTCACAAGGCTTTGGTTGGCTACACGCTATAGTAAAAGACCACTTGCCCAAGGCGCCATGCAAAGAGACTGAACCTGGAACAATGTGGTTGGGAAGTAACCTTCATACCACAAAGCCACACCTGTGCTGAAACTCATAATCAAAACTGACAAAGAACCTATTTAATTCCTTTTTCAGTTACAAGTTTGAAGAATTATTACACTTCAAACTTGGAATATTATATTAGCTTCAAAATATTATATCAACAATATTCATTATACTATTCACCAAATATCATTCACTACTATTATACACCAACAATATATTAAGCATAGAGACTAAGAATTCTTGCCTTGCAATACTAATAATAGCCAAAACATTTAACAATCTAAACTGAATAATAGTCTAATTCAACAATATGTCACTTAGTTCCTGCAACGATACAAGTTTCTTGATAATAAGTAAAGCGGTAAAAATTATTCTATGAGAGACACAGACAAAAGCACCAAAGCTATTTCCACAAGAAAACCAAGAAATGCAGTCAGAGAATGATGTAGATAGTAGAATTTCTGTGGACACATAATAGAATGATTTTCTGTACAATAGACAGTTTTAGTTTAGTAATATTTAACCACAGAGAATATCGTCTATATTCTCAACAGATAAGAAAATGGCAGATAACAATGAATGATATATAAGTATTTTAAACATGTATATTGCACAACATAGATAAATAGATAGATACATATATACATACATACATATATACACACATACATATATACATACATATAGACATGCATACATATATATGTTTGTGTGTGTGTGTATTTGTTATTAGTGACAGAAAGCAGTATTAGTTAAAAATAGCAATCTATGTATCATACTGGAAGCAGATACACTGTAAAAATCTTTATAAACTGTGGCATTCATATCAAGAAAGTGTTGCTTATAGATGTATACTGTTAAAAATCACAAAAATATATTAGTATCAAAAATCATCCAGCAGCTGTGGTGGCATTTCTAAATATGTATTTCTGCTTCTTTGGGCTTCATCAGCAACAAGTATCCATCAACAACCACATGTTAAAACAAAGTCAGCCACTGCTGATATTGTAAAATGGCAATGCCATCACTGCTGCAAGAGGATTTTCTCTAGAACTGATATATTTCTGTGCTTTTTAACACAATAAGAGATGCTTTCTTGTGACAGATACCACAATTTATAGGGCTTTCAATGATGTATCTGCTTCAAGTATGATACACAGATAACTATTTTGAACTAACACATTTGCTTCTGTTGCAAATGAAAAAAATTTATTCAGCCTGTCAGCTAACTGCAAAGCCAGACATTTTCCTATCAATATTTTATTCTTGTTTGTATTGATGTCATGTAAAAAAAACAGAAAAGCACCCAGTACACTCTGTAAAGTGGGTGGCATTAGGAAGGGCATCTAGTTGCAAAAACCAAACCAAAATAGACAATGGAACCTGGTGTGACCCCTGGCTTTGCCAAGTCCTATCAAACCATAAAACCCATGTCAGAATGGAAGATGGTCATTAAACGATAATGATGATGATGATGAGTAAAGAAAATACATGGCAATCTCAACTGGAAAAAGAAAGTTACAGAGACATAAACACACAAACATCGGTTTATATAATTCCTAACAATATTAATAAAATCATAGAATTTGTTAAATGCCAGTGCCACCTGACTGGCCCCTGTGCTGGTGGCATGTAAAAAACATCATTCGAACGTGATCATTGCCAGTGTCGCCTTATTGGCTCTTGTGCTGGTGGCACATAAAAAGTACCATTCAAGCAAAGCCGATGCCAGTGCCACCTGACTGGCTCCTGTGCTGGTGGCACATAAAAAGTACCCACTACACTCTCGGAGTGGTTGGCGTTAGGAAGGGCATCCAGCTGTAGAAACCTTGCCAGATCGGCCTGGAGCCTGGTGCAGCGTTCTGGCTTGCCAGTCCTCAGTCAACCCGTCCAACCCATTCCAGCATAGAAAGCAGACGTTAAAGGACAATGATGATGATGATGGAAAGGTTATGAAGGTCCACCCAAGTAAAACAGAAACCAAAGGGGTCAATAAGTAAAAAATGGTCACTCAGTTTATTTTTACCCAAACTTGCTCATAGGATTTGGGTTGAAAAAAGGATTTGGTGAATCTCAGATTCACAAGGTGCTGTGCAGTGATATTGAACTCAGACACTATGATTGCAAAACAAACTTTTTTTTTACTACTCTGGTTTTGTTTCAGTTCACAGATATATTTCTGTGTACATGTAGACAAAGACAGCTCCACATATGTGCACAAGATCAAACACAAACAGCTATCACCACACATGTACAATTCTTCAAACACATTCAATATATGTGCATTCAAATATAATACACACACACAGACACACACACACACACTGGCAGAGATCTGAGCTGATTCTTTTCTGAATGAAAAAAAAAGAGCCACATAAAAGAAAAACAAATCAAGACATACATACACACACACACATACATACACACATATGTACATGTTTATGTTCATATGCATATGTGTATACACACACATACACACACATATTCATATATATATATGTGTGTGTGTGTGTGTGTGTGTGTGTGTATAAATAAGTACACCCATGTATGTGTGTGTATCTATGTGTGTGCATATGTGTGTGTGTACATATGCATATATATGTATGTATACATATATATACATATATGTATGTATACATACATATACATATAAGTATACATACATACATACATACATACATATATATACACACATACATATATATATATATATATATATATATATATACATGCACACATATGTATTGATATATATACATGTATATAGACATACACACAAACATACTGACATATACATACATACAAATATATGTAAATGTGTGTGTATGTGTGTGATTGTATGTGTAAGTGTAAGCATATATGTGAGATTGTGATTGTTCATATATATATATGTGTGTGTGTGTGTGCATGTGTGTGTGTGCAGAGAGAAAGATAGAAACACATATATCAATATACATATGTGTGTGTGTGTGTGTGTGTGTGTGTGTGTGTATGCTATAAACTACAAGAAATGAAAAAGTCAGCCTCAAGAGAGATAGAACCTAAAGGAAAAATATATTTATTTCTGTTTCTTGAAGCAGAAGAAACACTTTTATCAGGATTTCTTCCAATTTCGGTACATGCTTGTTTCTGTACGCTATCTCTGACGATAGATAAAAGATGTTGGTATGTTGTTTGATGGATTTACTTCATGTGTTCTAGAACTATATATTGAGGAATTTACCAATTCCAATGTAAAGGAGTTTTATTGGTAGTAGAAGATGAAGAAGAATATATATGCCGAGTAGATAACTATATGAATCGAGATGTTTGTCTGATTGGCAGCCAGGTTTAATAACATATACGTGAACACATGTCTATCTGTCTCTCTGTGTTTATGTATGTAGCTATGTTTATGTATGAATGTATGTGTATGTGTATGTATGCATGTATGTATGTATGTATGTGTGTGTATGCATGTATGTACATATGTATGTATGCATGTATGTAGGTATGTATGAGCGTATCTATGTATGTATATGTGTGTATGTATGTATGTATGAGTGTATCTATATATGTATATATGAGTGTGTATGCATGTAGGTATGTATGAGTGTATCTATGTGTATATGCGTGTATATGTATGTATGAGTGTATCTATGTATGTATATATGTGTGTGTATGCAAGTATGTATGTATGTCTGGGTGTGTATGTGTATTTTTGAATCTATGTATGATAGCATGTATGTATGTGTATGTGTGTGTATATATGATTGCATCTATGTATGTATATATGTGTATGTATGGAAGTGTATAAACATGTATGTATGTATGTATGTATGTATGTGTGTATGTATGTTTGAGTGTCTGTGTGTATGTATTTATGAATCTATGTATGATGGCATGTATGTATGTGTATGTATGTGTGTGTGTGTGCATTCATTTCTTGCTCTTTTCAATTTAGAATAAAATTTGGCCAGACACCCACTTGGTAGTTATATTGTGAAAAAAAAAAGCATCTTGCTTTGTAGATCATCCTTAAAATCATTAGAAGATCTTGCAGATTTTTATTGTCCCTTGATATCAAAATCAATTCACTCACAGAATTATGATAAAAGACATTTGGCCAAGGAGCCATGTAATGGGACTGAACCTTAAACCCTGTGATTAGGAAGCCGGCTTCTTAACCACACAGCTACACTTCTGCCTAAAAACATAAAAAAGATGGAATATTTGTGCTGGATATGGACGGTTTGAATGCTAAACTTTTAATGCTGTTCGACAGTGCTAGAGGAGTGACATCATCAGAAGATGTGAGAAACATTGTGACATCCATGGCAAGCTGTGCACAGAATAATGGGTATGCATATCTGCTATCTTCCAGCTTGTATTCTTTTACTTTGTGTAAGTCATCAGAATGTGGCCATGCTGGGGCACTGGTTTGAAGAATTTTAGCCAAAGAAATCAACCTCGGTGCTTATTTTTATTCTAAGCCTTGTAGTTAGTCTGTCAGTCTCTTTTGCGAAACCATTGAGTTACGGGGACATAAACACACCAACACCTGTTGTCAGGCAGTGGTATGCACAAATACATACATAAACACACACACATACTCACACATGTGCACACGCACACACACGCATGCACGCAGGCACACACACACACACACACACGACTGGCTTCTTCCAGTTTCCATCTACCAAATCCACTTACAAGGCTTTGACCAGCCTGAAGCTATAGTAGAAGACACTTACCAAGGTACCAACCAGTGGGACTGAACCAGGAACCATGTGGTTGGTAAATAAACTTCTTACCACACAGCTGTATTATTTGAAGTCTTCCTGTACAAGGTCACTGGTTTCTAATAAAAATATAACACTCCATTCTTGGAATTTAGATAAAAATCAATGTCACATTTTGAACTTGAGAAAAGTCTTGCATATTTTTACTGTTCCACTTATAGATTGTATTTGTAATGTGTGTGTCAACTGGTTGATTTCTTTTTTCTGAAAATCCTAGCTTTTCCTAATTGTCACTTAGGCATTTATCACCAAAACCAAAAGTACCAATTATTACCAATTATTATTGGTTAGTATAAATGTGAATTTATGATCTGGGTATAGAAACTGAAGGTTTCAAATCAGCATGTATATACATATGTATGTATGTATGTATGTATGTATATATATATATATATATATATATATATATATATATATATATACATACGCATGTATGTGCATATGTATGAATGTATATATAAGTGTGGATGGAAATGTGTGAGTCTAAACGTGTGTGTGTGTGTGTGTGTATATATATATATATATATATATATATATACACACATATATATGTGTGTGTGTACTGATATGTTTCTATGTATGCATCTGTCTGTATGTTTGCACGTACGCACGTATGTTTGTATTGCTTAATTTCAAGCAAGATGGCTTGGCTGAGCAAGATGGCTGTCGCCCTAAATTTCTAGCTGTGACCCATTGTTCATTACGTTTATTACATAGTTTAAGATCACAGTATTACAATATAATATCAACCACACCAGTCATCCATTCATTGATATATATTTATATTGATATATGGTCATGTCTAATTGATTGTGTCTACAGAGAAGCTAGTCTGACTTTGGGCCATTATAGCTCTCTATAAATAGTACTTTTATATATTCCCATCTCTCACCAGCTCTTCTTCTTCTTCTTCTTCTTCTTCTTTTATTCATCATCCTCTAACCAAACGATGGTTTAATATAAGAATCTTTACCTTCCACTCACCTCCTTTGCTCTCTGTGTCTATCTATCTGTCTATCTAGCCATTAATTTATTTATCTATCTTTCTATCTATCGATTTACCTGTCCATCCATCCGTCCATCCATGTGTTCATCTATTCATCCATATGTCTATCTATCCATCCATCCATCCATCCATCTATCTATGTATCCATCCATTCATCTATCTATCTATCTGTCTGTCTGTCTGTCTGTCTATCCATCTGTCAGTCTATCTGTGTTTATCCATCCTTCAATCCAGCTATCTACCCAACCATCTATCTATCAATCTATCTATCTATCTATCATCATGGACGGACGGTAGACACATCGGCTCCCATGTAAGTTGCATTTTTCACCTCTTAAAAGACCTATTTTGTTTTAAAATTTTGTATAAGTTGTGTATAACACAAAATACTTCGTGAACATATATTTTTCAAATCGGAAATAGCTCTATTTAGAGCCTTATTTCCAAAAATTCAAACATATCTTCCTCGTTCCTAGCCATATTCTTTAAAACGAATATGGCTAAGGTTTTCAACGAGGCCGACTTCCCGCTCCTAATGCCAGAGGCGAAAACACTTAATGCCGTTCCGCATGAACGCAGACAAGTGATGAAGAAGAGCAATGATTCTGAGTCAACTGCTGCTGCCTCAACCACCACCACTACCACCATCACGTGTACAAACTCTGCTGCTACAGCAGTCTTGCCTGCCACCGTCACCAGTGACAACAACAACAACAACGACAAAGACAACAACAACAACAGCAACAACAACGACAACGACACAAATGTCCTTGCTAACACGACCACTGTCCTCACCACTGCTACTACCAGTGACAATAACAACAGCAACAACAACAGGACACCGACCTTCAACACCAACACCACCACTACTTCGACAAACTCTGCCGCCACTACCACCACCTTTGAACCTGGCAGTACCAACACCACTGTCAATACCACCATCAACAACTACAAGACGAACAAGATAAACAACACCACAAACGCCACAAACAACATATCTGCCAGCATCACAAAAACAAATTTTGCCGATGCAACGAAAGAAAAAAGAACAATATTAACATTCACCCAAAAACAAATCAATGACACAAAATCCCTTCTCACGAAAGAAGGTGACACTGTACAAATACACATACCAAAAGCAATTATTGAAAATACAAACAAGAAGCACATATCATACAGACTTATCAACAAGAAAACGAAGCGACCGGAGAATTTCTCCACCCAAAAAATTGAGATTTGTCTCAAACCGATATGGCCCTTTCAAAGTCATGTTACTTGGGGACGAAAATTTGCCACGGTCCTAGTACGCTTTAAGAGCGAACAGTTAGCGAAGGAATTTTCAACACTCTCTCTCCACACAGATGACTTGGTGATGATACCGAGTTATCTTGGACAGAGAGTGACGAAGGTGACAGTAAAGAATGTCCCTTCACAAGTGGAAACACAGTGGATAGTAGGTTCTATATGCCTCGAAATGGAGGAGGCAAATATATTAGAAATTGCTACTGCAGAGGAGAAAAACTGGGAAGGGGGAAAAAAAGTCGAAGTCCTCCTCCACATCACTGAAGAGGAGTGCCAAAAGATCCCCACACACATCCAACTGGCAAAGGACCACAAGTTATATGTAGTGGTGGAAGGAAGGCGGCCACGTTGTTATGTATGCGGCAGCGAGGCACACCTCAAGGACAGTTGCCCAACCGCCGCCAACCAAAAAAAGCAACAAGGGCAACCACCAAAACCCGGAAAAAAAACCCTACTACCAACACCACCATCAACAATCAAAACAAGAGAAACACAAGCAACACTGGCAACTGAGAAGACAACAGCATCTGCAAAAACAACAAGTGAGGAAGCAGGGGAAAAGAAAGAAAATTCCAAGACTGTTTCCCCCTCCCCCACATCACACACACCTCACACAAATAACAAGCCATCAGCACCAACAAAAACAGCAACACAACCACTCACACAAGCACACACAGACGCTCACAATTTGCCCCTACCCCCTTCCGATTCCTCAGAACCTTCGTCGGAAGATGAAAGTAATGAGGAATGGCAAATAGCCCAGAAAGGAAGGAGGAAGAGGAGCAAGAAAAGAAAAGCAAACACAAACAAAGCAGGGAGATACACAACTCCCGAAAACACTCCAGACACCAACACAAGCACACACAACTACAACACAAGCAACAAAACCCCAAAAGCAAGTACACACACAATGCTCACTGCCATCAACACAAAAAACTCAGAGTTGATGGAATACATCAACACAAAAACAAACATAACAAACGAAGACATAAAAACCAGCAACCACCCATACACAACACCGCCAGAACACATCAAAATACTACACATAACACCAACCCTGCACCACACACTAAAATCTATTTTTCCAAAGGCAGTTGGCAAATGCCAAAAATACCTGGCGAAAAAACTATATAGTGATCTCCTCGAAGAAAACCCGAAGGAGGAGACACAAAAACTCTCAAACGGTAAGTGACTCTCTTTATAAAACTTTAACACTCAAATCAAAATGATGCTCAAGATTGGTTGTGTAAATGCGCGTGGCTTGGGGTCCCCTTGGAAACAAGGGTACCTCCTAAATGACATAAAGTCACATAAACTAGAAATCATAGCCATAAGCGAGACCAGACTCCATGATCCGCGGGCCCTATCGTCCATGTTTGGCAGACAGTTTAACATTTATTTTTCTCCCTGTCTGCCGAGAATGGGCGGTAGTGGCACGGCGGTACTCTTTCGCAAGAGTCTGGATCTCGAAGTAAAGACAGTATTCATAGACCCGGAGGGTAGATTGGTTGTTCTGGATGTCGATGGCAGCGATGGGTGTGCTTTTCGACTCATATCAGTATACGCACCACCTTTAACAGGTAGGCCGGATTTCTTTCGACGTCTAGAAGTATTCCTAGGAACGTCTCGTCCTTTACTTTTAGTGGGGGATTGGAATGCTACCTTGGACACGCATCTAGACTATGTGGGCAGAGATAGGAATAGACGAGGATGCAAATGCCTCAAAGACCTGCTCAGACGCTTTCAACTGTCTGACAGGTACCGACTCGATTACCCGAATGCGCCAATGTGGACATGGACAAACCGCACCGGGTCGTCGAGATCGTATCTAGATAGAATACTGTGTAGGAGAGTAGATAGAGATAGCATAGGGTGTCCACAATTTCACATAGTCAGCTACACGGATCACAAACTTGTGACGTGTACGCTAGACTTAGATAAGACACATAGGCAGGGCTCCGGTTACTGGAAACTAAACGCGTCTTTCCCGTCGAGACCAGTTTTCAGAGACCGGATTAGCACGTTAGTAAAGAGGGCTTTGACAGGAGCCATCATCAATAACAAATGGTGGTTTGCCCTCAAGAGAGCAATAAAAGCAGAAGCGGTTAGGTATAGCAAAGCACTAGCCATAGACAGAAACAGAGTAGAGGGTGAACTAGTTAAGAAGCTAGAAGAGGCAATTAGAAGTGGCATCGCATCCGACGTTTTGGCGGCGAGGTTGGCCCTTGACCAACACTTCAACGCCAAACACGAAGGGTGCGTTGTCAGGGCTAGGATGCGTGCTCTAAGAAACGAAGGTGTTGGAGCCGCACGAGAGGCCCGGGTGGCGGAGGCGCAACAGGGCAACAAAGCCACCATTCGGTCTCTGGTGGACGAACAGGGGCGCGAACTGCTCGAGCCAAGCAAAATGTGTGAGGCCTTTCAGCGGCACTTTGCTCGACTGTTTGGGACGAATGGCGAGCGAGAACGCAGGGTGGACTTCAGTGCCTACCTGCACAGCCTGCCACGACTCTCAGCAAGAGAGGCGGAGTGTTGCGAAGGTGCCATCACGGCGGCGGAAGTGAGGGACGCGATGGCGGGATGCTCGAGGGACAAATCTCCGGGTTTGGATGGTCTGCCCTACGAGCTTTACAACTGTAAGCCAGACTTGTTTGGAGACGTCTTGGCGGCCGTGTACTGCAACTGGCAGCAAAACGGGAGCATTCCCGGTTTTGTGAGTCGAGGAGCCGTAACGCTGCTGAAGAAAGATCCAAACAAGGGGGACGTCATAGATAACTTTAGGCCCATCACTCTGCTCAATGCAGACTTGAAAATTTTGGCCAAGGTGTTAGCCAAGCGGTTGGCGCTTGTCATCGAGAAACTGATCGGCAAGGCGCAAACGTGCGCGGTGCCGGGCAGGAGCATCCATGACAACCTCCATCTGATGCGCTACATCATAGAGAGGGTAGTTAAGGAACCTGGCATGGGTGGGGCCCTGATCAATTTAGATCAATCGAAAGCTTTCGATAGGGTAGACCATCAATACTTGGAGGCTGTCCTCATAGCAGCCGGCTTCGGTCCCATTTTCCGCGGCTGGATTGCTGCCTTGTACAGAGGCATCCGTTCGGTAGTTCGCGTCAATGGGCATCTATCAAGACCCTTCGACATTGCACGTTCGGTCCGTCAGGGATGCCCCCTCTCGTCGCTTCTGTACGTGTTGACTCTCGAGCCACTACTGCGGAAGCTGGCGACGCTGAGGGGCATCCCGCGAGAGTTGGGATGCGGGACGAGCGTGTCGTCATACGCGGACGACGTCACCGTCATAGTGTCTAGCCAAAAGCACATCGAGCTTGTCGGCGAGACACTGAGAGAATACGAAGCGGTAACGGGAGCGAAAATCAACCGGGATAAGTCAGTGGGCTTGCGGCTCGGCACCTGGAGAAGCAACCCCATGCCGTCAAGTAGCGCCTCCGTCGTGGGACGTTGGACTGACGGTCCGGTTGAGATGCTCGGGGTCTGGTTTGGTCCAGACCTCCAAACGGAGAAGAACTGGGACGAGATAACGAGAAGGGTGGCCACTCTAGCCCGGCAATGGGCCGAGAGGAAGCTTTCCCTGAAAGGTCGGGCGGAGGTGGCGAACACGTACATCGCGTCCGTCATCTACTACCGCCTGACCGTCGTTCCTTGTCCCGACCCTACCATCACCAAACTGGAGCGCATCCTCTTCCGCTTCTTGTGGAAAGGAAGCGTTCCGATGGTTAGGCGATCCGTTTGCTGCCAACACCCGTTAAAAGGAGGACTGGGCATGCCGTGGTTGATGATGCGCAGACACGCGCTGAGACTGCGACATCTCCGGCTCTACGTAGACAGCGGTGAACAGGTGTGGTCGCCGTTTGTGCGGCGCGCTTTCCCGCAGCTCGTCTCCATGACCGAACTGCAGTCATGGATCAAGAAGAGGCCGAGGAAGGGCGAATGGCACCGCGAGTGTCGCGCTGCTCTTCGGCAACTCCAACAACCCGGGTCAACCTTGAGCGACTGCATCACAACTAACGCATTCTATAGTGGATTAGTGGAGGGAAGGTACGACGACGATCTCGGGGCGAACCTGGGCGTCGACGAGGAATACCTGACCCGCCTGTTTAAGACGACCTTCGGGCCGGGACCTATGGACAACTTCCAGAGATCCCTGGCCTGGCAGTGCTATCGAGAAGCACTACCCGTTCGGGATAAGCTCTACAGGCATGGCTCGAGAAACACGGGGCCGACCTGTCCGAGATGCCGGCAGAGCGACGAAACCGTTCTGCACGCACTCGTACAGTGTCCCACCATTTCCGAGCTGTGGGCTTACGTCGAACAACTGCTATCGCGTGTGGGACGAGTCGGTCTATCAGCCGAGTCTATCGTGAATATTGTCGCGCCTCCTTCCTTTAAACGGGAAGGAAGAGCTATTTTCATCGTACTTGTGGCTATGGCGAAAGAATGTGTATGGTGGACGCGTCTGAAAGGTCTAGAGACAAAGACTTTCCTCTCTGGGCAATCTCTCATCAACTTCTTCAAGTATCACCTGAAGAGGAAGTTGAGAGTAGAAAGGGAAGTCTTGTCTAGTGAATGCTTCAAAAAAAGATGGGTGAATGTAGCAAGGATGGCACGTGTGAACGACGGAGCCATCTTGAGCATAACCCTATGAACAAGAAAAAAAAATAAAACAAAAAGGCAAAAGAGAGTCACTTACTGTTATAGTTTCTTCAATGAGAATATTGACCAAGGTTACCGTGGTCTTTTCCGTAGGCTTTTCCTTCCACGGCTAAACCTAAACTGTCCTCCCCTCTTTTTACACGAGAACATTACTGTGTGATACACGATCCCTATTGATCGGCCTTTCCTTTTCTTTTTTTTTCGATCCCTTTTGATCGAACTGCCCCTTTTTCCCTTCCTACGATCCCTTTTGATCGACACCACCATTTTTTTTTTTTTTTTTTTTTTTTTTCCTTCCTTCCCCCTCCCAAAAAGAAAAGCTCTACATTGTATTTGTCCCATCTTCGTTGAGCCCTGTGTGGCTAATAAAAGAAATGTATCTATCATCTATCCATCTGTCTGTCTGTCTATCTATCTATCCCTTTCTCTGTCTGTCTCTCTCTCTCTCTCTCCCCCTCCCCCCTCTCTCTCTACCTGGCAACAATTTATGTTTCTACCTTTGGCCATCATCTCTAACATGCCACAGGCTGTATTCACCACCATCATCTTCAATGCCTCCATCACCATTATCCAAAACTATCTCCTTGTAAACCAACTCTCATTGTCCTATTTTCAAACTCTCTCTAGTTTTATCTTTACCTCCTTTCTCTTTAGTTTACTGTATCTCCCTCTCTCTCTCTCTCTCTCTCTCCTTCTTATGTTTCTCTCCCCTCCTTTCTCTACAGCTTCTTGTCTCTATTTCTCTAATTATTTTTTGTTATCTTTCTCCTCCATCCTCTGTGGCTTACTGTCTGTCTGTCTGTTTGTCTGCTTGTCTGCCTCTTTTATCTTTCTCTCCTCTCCTTTCTCTACAGCCTACCTCCCCATCTCTCCATCCTCTACCCACCTCTACCCACCTCTCCCCACCCTTTCTCTTGCAACAAACAAAGGTCTCTAAAGATAATCTCCAGGAACGGTGAGTTAGTGATGGTTCACATCAGCAAGAAGCTGATCGGAAATGTAAACTGAAAAGATATGTGAACGCTGGTGTGTTATCAGATGAAATAAAAACAAAATGTTAACAATAGAACCCTTTATCGAAGTAGGACTGATCTGTGTTTGTATGTATGTTTGTGTGCATGCACGTGTGTGTGTGTGTGTGTGTGTGTATGAGAGAGAAAAAGAGAGAGAGATGAACAAAGGTGTCAGGAAAGGTGATCTGGCAGAGAAGATGGTGATTGGAAGATATAGGTCACAAGAGAAAGAACATGGAAGAGGAAGAAATATTTAAAAAGATACCAGGATGTCATATAAATAGATAAACACATAAACGAAGTCTCTTATGTCCTTTTGTGATGTCCAGAAGGCTTCAGGCATTGTGTATAAGTTTGCTGGTGTTTGTTTTGTAAATGTCATACATGTGTTTATATTTGCATATATTTCAGATCAGTTTCCTTTCAGTATGTTATACTCTTAGTAAAAACACACACACACACATGCACTTATCCATTCTTTTGACTGGTCATGTTTTCAGTAGTTCTGGGTTTCCTGTAAGGCTCCTCACCAGGCAAGCCTAGTGCAGGTGCTAGTTTAGTTGCTGACAACCTGACAATGCAACAGGTTGTACTAGTCCCCATGATACCAGTAACACTCATGAGAGACCTCACAACTGACCTGACAAAAGGATGGACAAATCTAGTATAGGCTCAACAACTATCTGGCAATAGCACTGGCCCTAGGAAATTTCAGGTTGGTGTCCAGCATGCTGGAAGACTGGAATGAGGCTCCCTCATTTTTTCTTAAAGTTTGTCTTTGAGAGAGGGTCACTCTGATATAAAACTGGATATGCAGGAAATGGCATTGAACATTTTGGGGGTTTTGCTTATGCTTGATATCTTGGTACTTCCACATACCTGAGCTGGCAGCCCATAATGGCATTGGATAATTTTGCTCCACCTTATTTCTGAGTCATGTCAATAGGGTAGAGAGGGCCTGCGAGGTGCTGTGCAAGCCTTAGTTGAGTCCCAGATTAATGCCTTACAGAATTTAATTACATTCGTTTATATTCTTAGTGCCAATACAACCTGGGTGTTCAGTGAAATGAATAAATATATATATAGGCGCAGGAGTGGCTGTGTGGTAAGTAGCTTGCTTACGAATCACATGTTTCCAGGTTTAGTCCCACTGCGTGGCACCTTGGGCAAATGTCTTCTACTAAAGCCTTGGGCCGACTAAAGCCTTGGGCCGACTAAAGCCTTGGGCCGACTAAAGCCTTGGGCTGACTAAAGCCTTGTGAGAGGATTTGGTAGACGGAAACTGAAAGAAGCCCGTCGCATATATGTATATATGTGTGTGTGTTTGTGTATCTGTGTTTGTCCGCCTAGCATTGCTTGACAACCGATGCTGGTGTGTCCATGTCCCCGTCACTTAGCGGTTCAGCAAATGAGGCCGATAGAATAAGTACTAGGCTTACAAAGAATAAGTCCTGGGGTCGATATGCTCAACTAAAGGCGGTGCTCCAGCATGGCCGCAGTCAAATGACTGAAACAAGTAAGAGTAAAGAGTATATATATGCATACATGCATTTATGTTTTCTCTTTCTTTTTCCGTATTTATTTCTCTAACCAAGTCTCCAAAAATTCACCACATACATACTTACATACACATACATGCATACACACATACTTATATGCACATACATGCATACACACATACATACACACACACATACATACACACACATATACATACACACAAACATACAGGTTCAAAATAATGAAGAACATTTTCTTCCTAATTCAACTCCAAATTTTTTCCTCTACCTCATATATATTTAAACTGCATGAATATTGAGTGCAAATAAATCATTCATGATGAATCTCTCAAAATGCGATCCAAGTGCTAAATAAATAATTATCCAAAATTCTGACTTCCTCCTTTTTCTTAATTTGTAAAATCTGTAACAATCTACACATGCACACACACACATTAATGTGTGTATATACATACACACATATATATATATAACATGCATATATATATACACAAACATACATTAAATATACACTTTAAGAATACACATACACCAATCCAGATGCAAAAATATATATATATATATATATATATATACATACATACATACATACATGAATGGATTTATCTCTTCACATATACTCAGATACACAGACACATACACACACATTAATGTGTTTATATACATACATACACACACACATATATATATATATATATATATATATATATATATATACATACATACATGAATGCATATATCTTTTCACATATACTCAGATACACAGACATATACACACACATATACACACCTATGCAAACTCATACATACACAGAACATTCTTTTCTTCTCACATAGACACACACATACACACACACATACACACTCGCTCGCACACACAAGTAAAATAACCAAAAACAAATAGGTAATGTCACAGAATTTTACCAGCAAAATGACAAAGAATTTTCCATTTTGTCTTTTTCCTTCTTTCCTTTCTTCTTCTTCCATTTGGTCTCAAATGCGAAAAGATATTAATATCATCCAAAAGACAGAAAGAAACGCCTTCCTTCTTCTACAATAACATTCCATTCAAGACAAACTAAACCAATATTTTTAACAATGTTGAACCCAAAAGTCAATGAAGACAATAGCATTCAAGTTTGGCTTTAGCATTTCAATGGTTAAACAATGCTTTGCTTGCTGAATTTTTCAACAAGAAAATTGCACACAACTGATGTCCAAAGTATAAAAAAAAAAATGTCAAACTATTCAACATTTTCTGCTTCATTGCATTTGTTCAATGCCACTAACATTTCCAGTAGATGGTTAAGGTCAACAGAAGCAATGAGGCATGAAAATGTTTACTCTTAGCACTACACTAGTACAAACACACACACACACACACACACACACACACACACACGCATACATTTTTTTTAATATCCTGGAAGGAGTAAGGATTTTTTCTTTAGTACTGTTTGTTTTATTTTTATTTCATTATTTTTTTCTTTTTGTGTACTGTTTGATTTTTAAATATTTATTTTTTTAATGCCCACCTTCAAATATGTATTTATTTGTTTGTGTTTTTTTAATTTTAACTTATGCCTGATTTATTTAACGAACATCATTATTACTATCATCATCATCATCATCATCATCATCAAATGAGTCTTCCTTTCTTCTCCATCATCTTCCACCACTTAATCTCATCTTCTTTCTCCTCCTCCTCCTCTACCTTCTCCCTACATCTCTTTCTCCTCTTTTGCCTCTTTTTCCTCCTCCTTCTCCCCACTTCTTTGTCTCTTCCTCAAGTCCTCCCCTCCCCTCCCCCTCCTCCTCCTCCTCCCTTTTCAATGTTGGCAGAATTACTACAGCCTCAAAAGGAAACTGCTTTGCAGTATTTCTTTCTGGATCTTTACTTCACAAGTTCGAATCCCACACATCTCAGCTTTTTCCCTTCCATCCTTCTGGGATTGATGCAATAAAATAACAGTAAAATACTGATGATTTAGCTGACTAACACCAAATTGTGACATTCTGACTCTACTTTTTCTCTTTTTTTTCCATTCTTTTATTTGTTTCAGTCATTTGACTGCGGCCATGCTGGAGCACCACCTTCAGTCGAACAAATCGACCCCAGGACGTCTTCTTCGTAATCCTAGTACTTATACTATCAGTCTTTTTCACTGAACTGCTAAGTTATGGGGTCATAAACACACCAACATCAGTTGTCAAGAGATGATGGGGGGACAAACGCAGACACATAAATACATGTATATATATATATATATATATATATATATATATATATATACATATATATATATATATATATATATATATATATATATATATATACGATGAGCTTCTTTCAGTTTCGATCTGCCAAATCCACTCACAAGGCTTTGGTCAGCCTGGGGCTATAAGTAGAAGACACAACAGGACAGCAAGCTGGCAGAATTGTTCAGTATTTGGTCTGCCGTTACGTTCTGAGTTCAAATTCCACCGAGGTCAAATTTGCCTTTCATCCTTTCGGGGTCGATTAAATAAGTACCAGTTAATCCCTTTGTCTGTCCTTGTTTGTCCCCTCTATGTTTAGCCCCTTGTGGGCAGTAAAGAAATAAGAAACGTTAGCGCGCCGGGTGAAATGCTTAGCAGTATTTCGTCTGCCGCTACTTTCTGAGTTCAAATCCCGCCAAGGTCGACTTTGCCTTTCATCCTTTCGGGGTCGATAAATTAAGTACCAGTTACACACTGGGGTCGATGTAATCGACTTTATCCTTTTGTCTGTCCTTGTTTGTCCCTTCTATGTTTAGCCCCTTGTGGGCAATAAAGAAATAAGAACAATAAAAAAAAATAATGATGAGATGTCAGGGTGGACCATCAAGGTGCAAGGTGGGCAGAAATGGGTTGGGCTGAGGGGGATGGGAAGCGGCAAGGAAGAAATGAAGGGAAGAGGAACGAGGTAGGGACTTACATTTCATATTTTCGTTTTGTAGTTGACATTGACACCTCAACGAATGTATAGGGGAAGCGGTTGAAGAATCATTGTTTTGTGGAAGTGCAATGGAAAGCAACATTTGTTGTGCTTCCATGGACGATATAGCTTTAGCGTCATCCAACTTTGTAATGTTGGTGTAATTTGCTGAGTAATGTATGGCCAAAGATTCATAAATTAGAATCAGTGTATTAGAAAGGCCTCAAGGTGACAACAGCACTGTCAGGCATCACTAAACAGTTGTAAAAAAATGACAGATGTTTGTGCTGGCCTTTTGCACACTAATGTCAATAGCAACGACTGCAACAAAAATAACAACAACAACAACAACAACAACAATCATCATCATAATATTAATAATAATAAGAAGAAGAAGAACAAGAACAAGAACAACAATAATATTAATAATGATAATAATGATTTCTTTTGTTTGCCACCTGGGCAAAGGATGGGAGCAATAATAATAATAATGAGAAGAAGAAGAAAAAGAGGAAGAAGAAGAACAAGAACAAGAACAAGAAGAACAACAATATTAATAATAATAATAATGGTTTCTTTTGATTGCCACCAGGGTGAAGGATGAGGCGGGGGGGGGGGGGTAATAATAATAATAATAATGATAAAAAGAAGAAGATGAAAGAAAAAGAAGTATAATAATAATAATAATAATAATAATAATAATAATGATAATAATAATGATAATGATTTCTTTTGTTTGTTACCAGAGCGAAGGATGAGAGGGGCAATAATAATAATAATGATAATGATAATAACGATAATAATGATAATAATAATAATAATAATAATAATGCTAATGATAATAATAATAATGATAATAATAATAATGATAATACTGTCAACATCAGATGTGGTAACAAAAGCAGAAGGAAGCAAAGCCAACCATATTAGTTGCAATAGTAATGCCTACAGATGCAAAGCAAAAGAAGATGCAGCTATTGCAAATGCTGCTGCTCCTGGTGTTGCAGTGGCATCAATGGATGTATCAATTTCGGTCAAAAGAATGACAAGAAATTCCATGGCAATAGTTCATTCATTCAAGTCGTGGGAGGATGTTTGGAAACGGACTGAAGTGAAATGCCATCAAAGTTTGAAGAGAATTTGATGCTGTTTGTCTTCGGTTTGACCTTGTTTGATCCAGTTTTGTGATCAAAGACTTATTATCATGACGATCCAATCCACCCGTCTTCTTTGCCCACCATACGGGGGCTCGTGAGGTGGGGGGTAGAGTCCTCAGAAGCCCCACCCTCCATAAGGTCCAGTCAGTAGCGACATTCATTACACTTTCCTGCTAGATGACCAAGCACAATCAATTGTGATGATATATGTTGATTTCAA
The DNA here is from genome assembly GCF_046866305.1 of Octopus bimaculoides. Classification (NCBI taxonomy): domain Eukaryota; kingdom Metazoa; phylum Mollusca; class Cephalopoda; order Octopoda; family Octopodidae; genus Octopus; species Octopus bimaculoides. Next base: position 6,237,031 of record NC_142936.1, read on the forward strand.
ATTTTGGCACAAGGCCAGTAATTTTGTGGGAAGGTGATAAGTCAATTACTTTCACCCCCAGTATGCAACTGGTACTTATTTTATCGACCCCGAGAGGATGAAAGGCAAAGTCTTATTTAACCTGTTTTTAATAATATTATTAAGGTGAAACACAAGGCAGTAAGCTGGCAGAGTTGTTAGCACGCTGGAAGGAATGCTTAGCAGTATTTCAACCATTGCTATGTTCTGAGATCAAATTCCACCGAGGGTGACATCACCTTTTATCCCTTCAGGGTTGATAAATTAAGAACCAGTGAAATTCTGAGGTCGATGTATCGACTGGTCCCCTCTCCCAAAATTTCAGGCCTTGTGTCTATAATAGAAAGGATTTATTAAGTTGAAACATACCTACTGCATTTTAATTAATTTAAAAAGATGATGAATTTAGTAAACTAACTTTGTGATTATTAATCAGGTGTTTAAGGTGGTGAGTGGGCAGAATTGTTAGAACATTGGATGAAATGCTTAGCAGTATATTGCCCATCGCTACATTCTGAGTTCAAATTCCGCCGAGGTCGGCTTTATACTTCATCCTTTCAGGGTGGATTAAATAAGTACCAGTTACGCACTGGGGTCAACCTTCCCCCAAATTTAAGGGCTTGTGCTTCCAGTAGAAAGGATTATTAAGCAGGTGTTTAGAAAATATATTAACATGAATCTTGTATTATTGAACTAGGGGTGGTCTTGGGTGGAGACATTTCAAAAGGGATCTGAAAGTGTATGGTTGTAAAGTTGTGAGTTCAATACCAGGATCAGGTGGCGTATTGTGTCCTTGAGCAAGAAATTTCATTTCACATTGCTCCAGTCCACTCACTTGGCAAAAGTGACTTGTGTCTGTAATTCAGAGAGCCAGCCTCGTCACATACTATGACAAGGATCTCCCTGAGAACTATATTAAAGGTTACACACGTCTGTGAATTACTAATTGCATGAGCAGGCTGTTCCATTGATCGGATCAAGTGGAATGTTTGTCGTTTGGGTTAAGACAAACGATCTAATGTTTGAGACAGAATTGGTTGCTGTTTCAAGAAGATTGGACAATATATTGCTTTATTTTAATGAGAAAAGCCTCATTAATGTGAAGCAATATGAGAACTTCGATGGCATGGTACTGAGACTTTCTCAAAGCAATATGGAAAAGGCAGAAGAATTCAATAAACTAACTCTAAATTTTTGAAAAATCCCCAAATAACGTAATATTCTATCAAATTGGAAGTTGAATGGAAAGGAAAGTTTTACGGAGATAATGATTGCTTTGGTTAGTGAAGACAGCTTCAAGCTACAGGATGAGAATGGTCATACTGAGTGCAGAGAAGAAAACAGAGAATAATCTTTGGTACCATGGTTTTAATCCATGAAACATCATCATCGTAATCATCTTTTATTTCTTTCAGTCATCTGACTGTGTCCATGCTGGAGCAACACTTGAAAGGTTTTAGTCAAACAAATTGACCCCAGGAATTCTTTTTCAGCCTGGTACTCATTATATTGAACATTTTGGTTGAACTGCTAAGTCATACGGATCTTAAACAAACCAACACTCGTTGTCAAGCAATGGAGGGGGATAGAGACACACAAAGATATGTAAACATATATATACGTTTGCATATATACATATATGTAAATATGTGTGTGTATGTGTGTGTGTATACATATATATAAATATGTGTGTATGTGTGTGTGTATACACATATATATAAATATGTGTGTGTGTGTATACATATATATAAATATGTGTGTGTGAGCGTGGCCGTTTTCGTGCGGGTGACACGTAAAAGCATCCACTACACTCTCTGAGTGGTTGGCGTTAGGAAGGGCATCCAGCTGTAGAAACTCTGCCAAATCAGACTGGAGCCTGGTGTTGCCATCCGGTTTCACCAGTCCTCAGTCAAATCGTCCAACCCATGCTAGCATGGAAAGCGGACGTTAAACGATGATGATGATGATGATGATGTGTGTGTGTATATATGATGAACAAAAGTGTGTAAAAAAAACTCCTTCAGTCATGAATGACCATGGGGCTGCACCTAGAAAGTTAACTTCTGAGGTATAAGTCTGGCAAGGTTGTCTTATGGAAGATCTGCAGTCGCTCATGCATACCAGCCTCCTCTCTCCATGCCACCAGTGTTATCCAAAGGAAAGGTAAAGGGGACGATACAGTTTGGCACCAGTGATGTTAGAACTAATTTCTACAGCTGAGTGAACTGGAGCAACGTGAAATAAAGTGTCTTGCTCAAGAACACAACACACAGCTTGATCCGGGAATCGAACTCACTACCTCATGATCGTGAGCTCCAGAACATGATGTATATCTGTAATAGCTATGACAGTGAGCAGACAAAATTCTTTATCCAGTGGAATAATTTTATTCATACTTGGCAGCACCAATATCCCAAAATTCCAAGTCAATCAACAAAAGTAAGTTTTGATGTGATCTGGAAAAACACAATTGAGGTCAATTGTGATTTTCATATAGCTTCATTTTTCTCTAACCCTCTTTATGCAGCTTTCATTCTTTTCCATTCATAGAACTATTTATTGATCACTGTATATATTTTTATTATATTGATATTTTCATATATTCCACTCACACATATTTTAATCATTGTTATATTCTACATATTATTAATTCCTTGCTTTCCAATATTTGTTTGTTACTAATGGTTCTTCTATTCGTGCCATTGTAGCAAAATAAAGAATTATTATTTTTGTGACATTACTGTTATTGGTTGGAATTCAATTTTGTTCAGTAGTAAATAGGTCTTAAAAGAATTAGTAAAAAAAAAAAAAATAGAAGAAAAAATATATTAATTAAAGAATGTAAAACAAAATTAAATAAATATTTGGATGAAAATGATTTGGAAATTTGAATTGCATAAATAATGTTTAACTTTAGGGGATGTTTGCACAATTGACTTCAGAAACATAAATATTTGTACACTGTTGCTTGGAATCAAAGAAATTGGGTTGGTTTAAGTGCTGTGATGGTGAAATATTGGATAAATATGTCAAAACACTGAGAAAAACATATTGTGGAGAAAGAAAAATTCTTGTTCAAGATTGTTTCATGTCTGGTTCCATATGACAGCAAGAGAATGGTTCTGTATTCTTTTACGTTTTGTCTTTTTCAGTCTGTAGACTGTGGCCATGCTGGAGCAAACCTCCAAGAATTTTTGTTGAACAAATCTATCACAGTATTTATATTTTTGTAATGCTTGATACTTATTTTATCAGTCTGTTTTGCTAAACCACTAAGTTACATGGATGTAAACACACAACATCAGTTATCAAGCAGTGATGGGAAAAAAACACAGATATGAAGACACACACACGACTCTGTGTGTGTATGTGTATATATATATATATATATATATATATATATAAGCAATGTTAATTCTCTAAATGAAGTATTAACAGTAACTGCACGATAAAGTGTAGTATATTGCCACTTAAGTGTGGCTGACCCCTAGGGGTGGATGTTACTGTTGCTTTTAGCCCCAAGAGGACATCTCCTCCAGCTGGCTTATCGACACACGACTGTGTCCTGTTTGCCAAGGGTAGTTATCCCTCTCACCAACATCTGCAGCACGAACGGATCCGGATTTCAGGGTTATTTCCCTTCGTCGGCGTCCGACAGCCGCTGACCCTGGTGAGAGAGACAAAAACCTGGCAATCTTATATCTTCTTTTCAAGTGAAATTCTTCACTGATATCGAAAAGGTGAAAACAAGCAATGTTAATTCTCTAAATGAAGTATTAACAGTAACTGCACGATAAAGTGTAGTATATTGCCACTTAAGTGTGGCTGACCCCTAGGGGTGGATGTTACTGTTGCTTTTAGCCCCAGGAGGACATCTCCTCCAGCTGGCTTATCAACACACGACTGTGTCCTGTTTGCCAAGGGTAGTTATCCCTCTCACCAACATCTGCAGCACGAACGGATCCGGATTTCAGGGTTATTTCCCTTCGTCGGCGTCCGACAGCCGCTGACCCTGGTGAGAGAGACAAAAACCTGGCAATCTTATATCTTCTTTTCAAGTGAAATTCTTCACTGATATCGAAAAGGTGAAAACAAGCAATGTTAATTCTCTAAATGAAGTATTAACAGTAACTGCACGATAAAGTGTAGTATATTGCCACTTAAGTGTGGCTGACCCCTAGGGGTGGATGTTACTGTTGCTTTTAGCCCCAGGAGGACATCTCCTCCAGCTGGCTTATCGACACACGACTGTGTCCTGTTTGCCAAGGGTAGTTATCCCTCTCACCAACATCTGCAGCACGAACGGATCCGGATTTCAGGGTTATTTCCCTTCGTCGGCGTCCGACAGCCGCTGACCCTGGTGAGAGAGACAAAAACCTGGCAATCTTATATCTTCTTTTCAACTGAAATTCTTCACTGATATCGAAAAGGTGAAAACAAGCAATGTTAATTCTCTAAATGAAGTATTAACAGTAACTGCACGATAAAGTGTAGTATATTGCCACTTAAGTGTGGCTGACCCCTAGGGGTGGATGTTACTGTTGCTTTTAGCCCCAGGAGGACATCTCCTCCAGCTGGCTTATCGACACACGACTGTGTCCTGTTTGCCAAGGGTAGTTATCCCTCTCACCAACATCTGCAGCACGAACGGATCCGGATTTCAGGGTTATTTCCCTTATGGGAAAATTTACGAAAAAAAACAACAGACGAAGACAGGTGGTGTAAACAACAAATGGATGTATTAGTTTAACGCTCGGGAATAGAGAAAGTCTTTGACATTTCCAGCTTACGCTCTTCAACTGAAAGGAACACAGAAAGAAATAAGGAGAGAAACAAGGAGAGAAAAAAATAAATGTAGTGGTCAGCGATCTATCATGGCGAATGCCGGACAGAAGGATCACACAGGAGAGCTAAGAAAAAGGGGAGATAACAAAGAAGTGGTGAACCCAAGACAAGAAACTGCGTGTATGTGAGGGAATGCTGGTGATCTTTACGTATGTATGTGTGTCTGTAGGTGTGAAGGTGTGAAAATGTGGGGAGGGAAATTGGTCAGTGCTGGTGTGTGGGTGGAGGGGTGTTGTGTGATATGGTGTAGTGTGGTGTGATGTAAGGGTGTTGGGAGGTGGGAGTTGGGAGGTAGGGAAGGCGAAGGCGGGGAGGCGAGAGTGTAGTGAGTGCTTTTTACATGCCACCAGCACGGGTACCAGTTAGGCAGCTCTGGCATCGGCCATACTCAAATCGTCCTTTTTACATGCCACCAGTATGGATGCCAGCCAGGCGGCTCTGGCATCAGCCACACTGGAATAGTGCTTTTTATGTGCCACCAGCATGGTACTGGCATCAGCCACGACTACAAACTCACTTGGCTTGACATGTCTTCTCAATGACAGAAGTATCAAATTGTTGGATGAGGTGATGAAAGTCGCAGAGAGGATCATAATCCAATTAATTACGGAGAGAGTTAGTTTGGATGAGATACGATCTGGGTTTGTGCCAGGGAGAAGCACCACTGATGCTATATTTCTGGTAAGACAGCTGCAGGAGAAATACCTAGCCAAAGATAAACCTCTGTACTTGGCTTTTGTTGACTTGGAGAAAACCTTTGACAGGGTCCCTTGATCCCTTATCTGGTGGTTAATACACACATATATATGATAGGCCTTTTTACAGATTTATTCACAAGGTTTCGGCTGGCATAGTGCTATAATAGAAGACATTTGCTCAAGGCATCATGCAGCAATATTGAACCGAGAACCGTGTGGCTGGGAAGTAATTTTCTTACGACACAGCCAATCCTGAACTTATAAACCATCCTTCATTCATACTCTATTACCTTAAAGAAGAAAGGAGACATAGGATAATGCAGCACTAGATACACTATACCTGAAAAAGAACTTCAAAACGAAGCGAGACGATCATAGATGGAGCGCCTTTGATTAAGATCTACGTAAACAAGGTTTGACCACTATCAACAGCAAAAACCCATTTCTAGCAAAAGAAAATGGTAGAGCGATAATATCTGTAATGTGTGTTACTGTTGTTGTTAACGTTGATGGTTGTGGCAGTATTGTTACTGCTGATGGTGATGATGACGATGATTGCTGTTGTTGTTGTTGTTGTTGTTGGTTGTGGCCAAAATGTATAAGAAAACAAAGCTGAAATGATATAAAAATACTCTCCTAGAGCTGTGGAAATATTCAATACTAA
>NC_142936.1:6253255-6260755 GCF_046866305.1 Octopus bimaculoides
TAGGGTGCATTTAAGGAATTATCACGGCTCCAATTTTAGCTACTTTCTGACTATTCATCAAGCTTTAACAGGAGTTTAAGGCCAGTTTAAGATTGGTTGGACATGGGAACTTCAATATACTGATAACCTGGTCCTTATAGCAAAGTCTCTGAAAGACAATGCTGAAACAAACACGGAGCCTGAATAGAGTGGCTGTATGGTAAGTAGCTTCCTTACTAACCACAAGGTTCTAGGTTCAGCCCCACTGTATGGCACCTTGGGCAAGTGTCTTCTACTATAGCCTCAGGCCGACCAAAGCCTTATGAGTGGATTTGGTCGACGGAAACTGAAAGAAGCCTGTCGTGTATATATATATAGATGTGTGTGTGTATATATATATGTGTGTGTGTGTATCTGTTTGTGTGTCTGTGTTTATCCCCCACAACATTGCTTGACAACCAATGCTGGTGTGTTTTCATGCCTATAACTTAGTGGTTCGGCAAAAGAGACCAATAGAATAAGTCCTTGGGTCAATTTGTTCGACTAAAGGCGGTGCTCCAGCATGGCTGCAGTCAAATGACTGAAACAAGTAAAAGAGTAAAAGAGTAAAGAGTCCTTCAGCTGGTCAGCTCTTGTCAAACTGTCCAACTCATGCCAGCTGGGAAAACAGATGTTAAATGATAATAACGATGATATATATATATATATATATATATATATATATATATATTCATTTTGCAAGATTCCTGATGTGAAACCGTGTGTTGAAACAGATATTATTGTATTTCGGGATGGTCATTTTTTTTTTTTCTTTTTGCCAAATTTACACACGCACTATATAATCATTCTTCACTTGTTTATAACGGTACTTATTTTAACTCATGTCCAATGGGCTTCATTTAGTTTCTCTCAACCAAATCCACTCACAAAGCATTGGCTGGCCCAGGGATATAGTAGAAAACACTCGCCCATGGTGCTGTGCATTAGGACTGAACCCAAAACAGCATGGTTCCTAAGTGTACTACTCAACCGCATTACCTCAGCTTCATACACACACACACACACACACACACACACACACACATCTATATACACTTTCCTTCATACCTACATTCATGTGAGTGTGTGTGTGTGTATGCTCTGCTGGTTAAACAAAAGATAAGAAATCTGTTGAATAAATAAATTAATATTGATTTTTCTTCAATTCTCTAATGGCCCATCTCTTTTATTTATCACCATTGGGAGTGTAGTACAATTCTTATATTGAAAGTACAAAAAGGTTTGTTACATTGTAAGCCCTTCACGTTATCTTTAGAGTTTAAAAATATGGACATAATGTTAGTGCGTAAATGGGCAAAAAATGAGAAGTGCAGCAGATGCATTTCAATTTTGTATTTCTTTTTAGCTAAGTGAGACCTGAACGAGCAAAAGAAAGAGCTCTACTGATTTGATTAACTCGCATTGAGGAAGAGCAGTTTTTGATGGTCTGTTAGTGAGGTGGCTTTGTTGTAATGTTTCAAGAATGTTAGTATATTAAAAAATTTAATTAACTTTCTTAATTTATGCTTCACTGATAATTTAATTTCAATATATACACACACACACATATATATATATATATATATATATATATATATACATACATGCACACATATATACTTACACACACACACACACATATATATATACATACACATATATACTTACATACATACATATATATATATACACACGTATATACTTACATACATATATATACACAAATATATACTTATATATAAACACACACACATACATACACACACACATATACATACTTACACACACACACATATATATATAAATACATATACATATATATCCATATATATATATATATATATATATATATATACACACATACATATACATACATAAATATAAATATATACATACATAAATATATGTATATATATATATATATGTGTGTGTGTATGTATGTATGCATGTATGCATGCATGCGTGCCTCCCACTTGCAATAAATATATCGATTGTAAGGAGTGCACTGAATAAACCAGCTGAAGGAAATATCTTCCTGGGGTTGAATAGCAGTTTCATCATCTCTAAAGCGGCCATTATGAATACCTTATTGATATATATACCTATATATATGTTATCTTTTACTTGTTTCAGTCATTTGACTGCAGCCATGCTGGAGCACTGCCTTCAGTCGAACAAATCAGGTGATGGTGGTGGTTGTGGTGGTGGTGGTGGTGAGAGTGGTGGTGGCGATGGTGGTGGTGGTCATGATGGCAGTGACCAAAGATAGCAACATGCAAGCTTCATTTAGAATAGTTCAATCAATGACAGAATAACATTGGGTACTTTTTCAAAGTTTACATTGAAGGCCATTCTTTTCTATAGCAGCGAGGCTTTGATGATAACAAAACCACAAACAGTACAGATAGTAGCTGGACAGCATGTGTCTTTATGATCAAACTGAAAGTTCCAGAAGGTAAAAAAACAAAAAAAAAACAATAAAGAATGACTAATTGCAAGATCAAAGAGTTATTCAGTTCATAGCATTTTACAGTGAAGAAAAAAGATTATTCTAATTGGATATGCTTTACGCTGACCAAACGAACCAACTCTACTGCTGACCACCCCTTTTGAATTAGAAGAATGCATCTATAGGATCTTATCAGTTTGGAGAAGTTTTTATGAAAGACATTATCTGCTGCCATTAATGTGGATCTAACCAGATGCAATATTTGATTCTGTGAAGCTGCTGACCATTGTATGAACAAGAACCAATGGCCATAGAGAAATGGCTATTATTAAGAACACAGCAACTCTTATGTTGTGGATTACATGTTACAGAAACAAAAAAGGCTGATTTTCTTTGTTTTACAGAAATGTAAATGATAACACCCACATCTTTTTGGGGTTTTTTGTAACAAAATGGTTCCATCATTGTCAGGGTACAACCAGCATAATCTTTATTTTACAAACATTATCCTTTGTGGAACCCTGTTCATTAAAAACAAAAAGGAAATGGTATTCTATCAGTTTCCAGTTGATTGGATCAACAGACATATGTACCCTGAATGTAGTTCTTGGGGAGATTCAGCGTAACACAGAGTGTGACAAGGCTGGCCCCTTTGAATTACAGGTACAACAAAAACTGGAAGAAAGAGTGAGAGAAAGTTGTGATGAAAGAGTACAGCAGGGTTCGCCACCACCCCCTGCTGGAGCATCGTGGAGCTTTAAGTGTTTTCATTCAATAAACACTCACAACACCCAGTCTGGGAATCGAAACCACAATCCTATGACTACGAACCCACTGCCCTAACCACTGGGCCATTGTGCCTCCACAGAGAGAAGTAATATTATTACAAGGGCTTATTCGACATGAGATAATTTAAGAACAGAGCAGAGTGAACAATGTGACTGCAAAATGCTGAAAGCACAAATGCTGCTGGGGTGGACATGTTACAAGGGTCACAGATGACAGGGGAACTCATGCAGTCACTGAGGGATATCCAAGGGATCAGAAAAGGTCACTGGGAAGGCATCTATGAGGATGGAAAGACACACTAGTTAAGCAATTTGGGTTGAGATGGAAAAGAATGGTGCAATCAAGACAGAATTGGAAGCGCATTGTGACCAGTGGTGTATAACAACATTTGATGGTTTGGTCAATACTGAGGCTGAAATCACAACGTTGCCCCTAAATGAGATACCACACCATTGCAGAGTTACTTATTTACAGTCAAGTGGACTGGGGCGATGTGGAATGAAATGCTTTGCTCAAGAACACAGTACACTGCCTGGTCTGGGAAATGAAACCCTGATCTTGCAATCATGAGTGCAACACCCTAAACACTTGGCTACACACCTTCTCACATTATATACATAGCATAGAGTTAATTCAAACAGACAGTGCAGTTTCCTTTTGATATCGTTTCTTATAAATAAATTGTGTTTTCACAGAGGTAGATGCGAATATTGCTCTGATGAAAGATATTTAGGGACAAAAGAAGGGACTTACGTGTGCAAGAAAATCCATCGCTATTGAGATTGTAACCCTCATTGCAAGCACATAAGTATCCATGATAAGACTGGATACACTTTTGCTCACAGGATGCCAAGCTGTCACAGGATCCTGAAAGGAAGAAAGCATGGGAGTCATTAGAACATGACATAAGTATAGATGCACATATCCATACATACAGACATACAGACAGACAGAGAGATAGACAGACAGACAGAGAGATAGACAGACAGACAGACAGACAGACAGACATAGTTAAGTCACAATACATGGAGTCAAGTAATTTATTGTTAAATATAAGAATATAGATTATCTTCATGCTTTTAAGTTATGAAACAATTTGTCATGACATTTGAATGTTCTTATGGCTAAATAAGATTTCACCAAACTATTTCTCATCCAGCGAAGCATACTGGCTTCAACAAAAATTCTGTCTAATGACTTAACCCATTACCTCCCATAATTCTGTTAACTGGAATTTTTTTTATGGAACTTTGATTTCTAGCATAAAACAGCCTTAGAAACACGCTGGAATGATCAAAATGACATTTCAAAATAGCATTTTAAATAGAAGTAAGCGAGATATTGGGTGAAAAATTAGCAAACCTCATTTGAATATCAGAGAAATATACCTAGTAGATATAGCAAAAAGGTTAGATATGTGTAAATATTGACAGATAATTACGAAATTTGTAATTTTTAAGTGATCTCATATGAGATCACTGGTAGGTAATGGGTTAATGTAATATGTGTGCTCACTGAGATATGCTCCACATGCTCAGCTCTTTTTGAAACAGCTGTAAGGGACTTTACACAATATTTCTAAATCCCTTATTTTTATAACGATTCTATAATTATGTTTTTTATAATTATGTCTGAATTATAAATTACATGCTTTAAAGTGACACAATTTGTTTTGCTTGCTCATTCTCTTTTCCTAATATATAAACACACATACATATATGCATATATATATATATATATATATATATATATATATATATATATATATATATATATATATATATAAAACAATTAAAAGAATTTATTTTCTGTTGAGACATTATTTATCTTTTCAATTCAATGTACGCACAAGAACTGGCATCATTCCACCTGAAGCCATCCCATTGATGTTGCATTCATCTTTAAAAAGAAAACATAGCTGATTTCAGTTTGCTGAACTCATAAGCAGACACTGCCACACACATCATCATCATCATCATCATCTTCATTATCACTATTTCACAGATATATTTATTCCTTTTTTTTTTTTTTTTTTTTTTTTACTTTGAATACACAAGTTTAACACTTGCAGCAATCAGCCAATAAATACATTTGTTCCAATGACAAACGCCGTTGATTTAATACAAGCTACATTTCACCTTTCCATCAACATTTATCAATGAAATTCAATTATATTTGCTTCGTATACAGAAATAGTTTCATTAACCATAAACATTTAGTAAAGTCTTTACCACTTTTCATTTCAATGATTTTGTTTGAACCAAAGCTGCCAAGTGAAAGGACCTCTCTCTATTTTATATCGTTTGCTAGAAACAGAAGCCAAATCTAGACACTTTTCTTTCTTCTTTCTTTATTGCTTCTTCATAATTATTTCCTTGTTTTGTGCCATTATATGTACGACTTGACACTGCCATTTGTCCACGTTGTGAGTTCACAGTTCCGGTGCTAGATAAGATAAAGTTACATTTTTGAGTCATGCCGACTGATAAAGGCTGGTTACTCCCTTTAGCCAGCTGAGTGGACTGGAGCAATGTGAAATGAAGGGTCTTGTTCAAGAACAAAATGCATTGTCCAGTCCAGGAATTGAAACCACAATCTTAGGATCATGAGTCCAACACCCTAACCACTAAGCCATGTGCCTCCACAGCAATGTGAAATGAAGTGCTTTGCTCAAGAACACAATGTGTTGCCCGGTCCAGGAATTGAAACCACAATCTTACGATCATGAGCCAACACCCTAACCATTAAGCCACGAGCCTCCACTAGCTCCAGTACTACAGGCACATGATTAAAATGTCACAGTAAAGGATTATAAGACAGATTCTTTTACCCTGGGGCTCAAGGCAAGAGACATTGGCACAAAACCAACAATTCAGTAATACTAATCCACAAAAATAAAAACAGCAATCCAACATGCCTCCATCATCAGCTGCCCCATGGATATCATTATGGTTTCGACACCTTATTTAAATAATGATCATATCAAGTAGGCAGCATGTAAATATATGTAATTGTGTACTATATGTGTATGTCCCATGATGAGGCAGAGTATATTTTTATACAGAGCCAGAAATCCGGATCTGAGATTATCCAATAACTTTTTGCTAGTTTATTTGTCTATTTGTTTTTTTGCCTTGTGCTTTATGAATAAATGATGTGGTTTTAGAATCAAGTTTTGACTGCTATCTCTAGCATGGTGGTATCGCTTAGATACCCTTAATTATAATTTTAATATATCATTTAATGGATACAATTACAAAAGTGCTACTAATAGTTTCATGTTTTGAGATACATTAAATTGACAGATTTATATAAGATGCTGTGTGTCTCCAAGCAACCAGCAACTTTTCAGAATCAGTTCATAATGTTAGATGTATTTAAAAAGTCGGATGTTGGTCGATGAGAAGACAGGAGAAGAAAATAATATGAAGAAGGTTGATGTAAAAATTGGAACAAGGAAAAGGAAAAGAAAAGTAAGAGAACCAGGGTCTTTGTCCTCTTTGACTGTAGAAACCATAATTAATGTAGCTGGTGCAGAATAATGTAGCAGAAACGAGACCAAAGTCTGTAAAAATAGTTAGTGAATCCGAAGCGGATGATGTCCTCCAGTTCGACAAAAGAAGCTTATTCATTCATCATCCTTTTAATGTCCACATTTTCATGCTTGTCTGACTCAGATAGATCTTTATTGAAGTAGACTTTTCTGTGGCCAGTTGACCCCACCACTGTCACTAAACCTTACCTGTCTCAAAAGCAAGGTAATATTTCTTCATGTCCAAACATGCTTTTGTAGAATACTGGAAATAAATGTCAATTCGTTTGCAACAATCTTGCAATGCAAAGAAGACAAGGAGACACAAAAACATATGCACGCTCAGTTTCCATCTACCAAATCCACTTACAAGGCCTTGGTTGGCTCGGGGCTATATTAGAAGACGTTTGGCCCAAGGTGTCATGCAGTGGGATTGAAACTCAAACCATGTGACTGGAAAGCAAGCTTCTTAACCACACAGCCATATCTGTGCCTAGCAGGAGGCACAGTGAAGTTGAATCCTTAAGCAGTTTGCTTCATAACCTCAAGTTCCTGGTTTTAATTACACTGCATGGAATCTTGGCTTAATGGAAACTGTATGGAAGCCTTGAGAATTACATTAAAGATACATGTGTCTTCGGAATACTCAGCCAGTTACATGGAAATTCAGGAACAGTTCATCCAACTGATTAAATAGCTTGACAACATAATC